>NC_079442.1:44761168-44851168 GCF_903798145.1 Danio aesculapii | reverse complement strand
AATTTATGTTGCATTTATTTATTTATTTTATATTATCGCAGTAGGCTATTTCACACATTGTCATTGATCTGCAGTTATAATCAAATCATGTTCATAGAAAGGTTAGTAATGAATATTTATACACAAGTATTTATGTGGATAAAGCATCTGTTTTGTGAGAAGAGCTTCTCATATGATTTGTGAACGACCCGTACAGCTTTACTGTAGACATTTCCTCGAGCGAGAATGACGTCGACTGAAACATTCTGTCGTACACCACGCCCATCACAAGAGTACCATTGGTACCCTATTGGCAGTGGAAACGCAAGCCTTATAAAGGTGACCCGTACCGTACCGTACTGTACCACTCAGTGGAAACAGGCCATAAAGCTTGCTGCTTATTCCCACACTTGTAACCACAAATTGTTTATTTAATTTCTGTTATTGTTCCTACACATAAACACTAAGTTGCTATAATACCATAAAACCAAAACCTACAATAAGGCTAATGAGCATTGTTTATTTATTTATACATTATTATTATTATTATTTATTTATTGAATTATTTATTAATAATTTTATTAAATTTGTTTTGTTTTTATTATATTGCTCCTTCTCCTATTTATTTTTAATAACTAATAAAACTTACAGTTCAATAAAATTTTAACAACTTTTTTATTATTATTTTTGGATGATAAATCTGAATGGATGAGGCATGCTGTTTAAAGCTAGCCAGCTGCTCCCACATTTGTAAACACACATAATTTATTTCAATTCTGTTATTGTTCCTATAATAATATTATTAGTTGATTAATAATCTGAATGGATGAGGCATGCTGTTAAAGCTAGCCAGTTATTCCCACATTTGTAACCACAATTATTTATTAAATTGTTAATTTCAATTCTGTTATTGTTCCTACACATTAACACCAGTTTTCTGTAATACAGTAAAACCATAAGCTACGATTAGGCTAATGAGCAAAATATTATTAAATTATTACTCAATTAGATTTTTTTGTCATATTGCAGTAGCTCCTTTTTATTTTCAATAATAAATAATTCAATAACTTTTTTTATTTATTAAACATGAAGGCATTGCTGATATTGTACCATCCTACTGTTGCTTCCATTTAAAAATCAATGAATGAATCTCAAGTAGAGCTCAGCATTTCAGCGATTTCTCTGTTTTCAATTTGACTCTTTGAATAATGGGTCTGATTGCTATTGTGCCGCTTTTTGAGAAGGTTTGTGTTTTCTTGGACTGACCCCAAGAAAAGCATGCGAGCATCCTCTGCTGGACTATAGCAGCAGTGCAGAGATTGGATGGGTATATGTACATGTTGTTGGTTTTTAAGAAACAGGCACAATAAACCTAACCCTAGCCTTGGCAGATATGTTCATTGGGCTAAGTTTGTGTTTTTCTTATCATTTACCAATATCATTTACTAGCTTGATTTACCAAGTTATTTTAACATTGCAATTTTATTGTGAATAAACTCCAGGCATTCGCTTTTTTAAATTGTCTGTTGTGACTAGTGATAAAGTTGGGGAAAGTAATGCAATGTAATGCATTACAGTATTGAGTTACTCCCTAGAAAAGTAACTAGTTGCATTACTTTATTAGTTTATTATTTTACTAGTTGCATTAGTTTATTTTTATGGTAAGTAATGTGTTACCTTGTTTTTGAGTTACTTTTGCCTTTTTTTAATAACCTGTCTGAAGCTTGATCTCTTTCAGAACTTGTTTTTTTAATAGAGGAGTTCTGCAATTAACAACTCACTGTATAACCTTCATTTACCTTTGAAAAAAACATTTAAAAAATTAAGAATAAAGTTATCTGAAAACTTCCTGACCCAGATTATTGGAGAACTTCCTGATATAGATTATTGAAAGTTTAAAGCAATGCGTTTGCTACTTTTGTACTGTTTGTCTTCAGTAAAATCACTGTACGTTGTGACAATCCCCTTTTCCTTTTCTTCGATGCATTCAATATAATGAACACGTTCTCTCATTGACTGCGTGATTCATTGTGACTAATTTTAATTCAGCAATTTATTTTTTAAAGCTAATTAATTCAATGAAAAAGTAACTCAAATATTAAATGTAATGCATTACTTAACTCGTTTCTTAGAAAAGTAATATTATTATTTGACCCCCAACACTGGTGATAAGGAGGATTAATTAATACAATAAAAGCTTTTTCATTGCTTTAATTAAACGTTCACTATAATTCTCATTTTTAAGTACTCAAATAAAATCTATAAATATGTATTAAAGGGCACCTATGGTGAAAAATCTACTTTTCAGGCTCTTTGGACAGACATTTGTGTAGGTATAGTGTATAGACCATCATATTGGGGTGATATAAACACACCCAGTCCTTTTTTTTCAATTTAACAACATAAAAACGGTGGACCAATTGAAGCGGTTTTCAGACCGACCGCAACTTGACGTAGGAGTGCAGTCCCCCCGCCCACAGAATTGATTGACAGCTGCGTATTAACATGTCCCGGTAGTCACGTGTATAATCATATCAACAAGAGAGAACGAGCGCAAAGCCACCAGCAATAAAATGTGACCATGAGTGAGTTTTACAAGTTTAACATGTTTTAAAACAGTTCATGTGTGTAATGAATTACAGCGATTTACTTCTGCTTTACTTCATCAGCACAGCCGCGTGTCAGAACAATTATAAAAGAAGACTCTTCAATCCCGGTTTGTGGACATTAAATCAGGTTTATTTTGTACATTAGCATAACAGATATTCATTCAGCAGTGGAGATTAACCTGGAAAAAGAGTGCAAAGCTAAACGCGTGCTGTCTGTGTGTATGTGCGTGTCGTGTCCGCACTGTGTATGTGTGCGCGTGAACTTTGTAGTAAAGACATTGTGTGTGACTCATCGTTGCAACTTAACACAGCTAATGCATCAAATACCCATTGGTGACGTTCTTACTGTAGTATTTCTCACAAACGCTACATGAGATCTGCTTCCTTTAAGTCTGTCTGTTGTCTGACGTAGCCGAGGGAGGAGATTAAGGCACGCAGAAAGGCACGTAGAAACGGTAGGCGGGGAGGACTAGCCTTAAAGGCGCAGTACAGCAAAACCACCACCCAGTGCAAAAATGTATAAAATAGAATCCTATAAAAGGTATAATAAAAAATCTGATGGGTGTTTTGAGCTGAAACTTTACAGACACATTCTGGAGACACACAAGGTTCATAATATATCTGAAAAAAGGGGTAACCTAGGTGCCCTTTAAAAACAAATGACAAAATTAACAAATTGCTGAAATTAATGAAATAAAAATGAAAATAAAACCCAATTCTAAATATTACTAAAGACTTATTTGTTTAGTGCTTTTCACAATAATTACTGTTAGTTATTTTAGTATAGCAGTGATCCTTGCACCATAAATGCTACACATTAAACATACTTTTAATCAGGTCATGCATAAGTCCTAATTAATACCTTCCTGTTTTTCCTCCAGTTCCCCTCCAACGGAAGCAATCAGATCCAGATCCCAGCACTGAGCGTGGACGGCCTTTCCACACCTGTCGTTCTCTCCCCTGGACCACAGAAACCATAACTCGCTTTTTAAATTCCTTCTCTCCTGCCATGGTGATTGGCTCCCTCCCCAGCTAATGAGCAGCTGAAGATGGCCAATGAAAGACGGGACACTCCATAAGTTCAGCTGTGAGTTGGGCGGAGCCTCTGCTCCCGTGACGACTCGACGACAGGAGTGTGCTCTCAGCCGGCATGATTGGTTGACGGAGCAGCCCGGTCCTGGGCTCCATGGTGGCATTTCATAGGCTATTTGCTCTTGATTTTCCCTTTACCTTTTATATGGTCATCAACGGTTATTTATTTATTTTTTGGTGCATTTCTAGATGCACTTTCCTGAATTTTCATCATGAGATTGTGAATTTGGAACACTGAGGTCTCACTTTATTTTGATTTCTCAACATTATGAGCTAAGGACCAGACGAGGTAACCTTCGAGTTAATTGAGGCATGAAATGCCATTTCCTTTACAGACAGAGTATTGCTTTCTTAAAAAAAACATCTTTATTTTGTGAAAACAGAAAGCATGCGTTTGAAATCCAACAGAGTAAAACGCAAGGTTGTTTCATTTTTTGGCATTACAGACACACAAATCAGTTTTTAAAGGATGTGATACACTGTTGTTTTAAACATTTTGTGTTTTTCCATGGACAAAGGAGAATGCCAGAGGAATGTTGGCCATTCCTGCAATTTCAAGAGGCGGAACCAAGGAGAAAAAAGAGATTCTGAATGATACCAAGATCTGCAATGTATCAGTCTTTTTCTTCTACGACGTCATTCCTTTATTTCAAAACTTTCATCTTGTAAATATGTTACACCCATTCCAAGATCTGACAGATTCAATTATTTGTTCTTGCTTTCCTGTTTTTGTTAATAATTCTTTCAAGAATCCCTTTCTCTGGCAGCATCAACAAAACAGGCGAAGTGTCACACTGAAGCTTTGCATTTTTTTAAAGAAAACGTCAGAGGAGACCAAAGACAACTGTTTATATTCAATACATCTAGCATCTCTGTCTCTCTCTCTCCCCCCCTCTTATGTCTCTTTCTCTCCCTGTCATTTTATTTTTACTCTGCTGCATCAAAGGGCTATAAGAACCCCCACACAACCAAAACGCTCACATCTGACACTGTATATATTACTGATACATCCGACTCGCCAGCTATGAGTGTAAAACTCTGTAAGTGTTGTAATTAGTCAAAGTGGTTAATGGCAGAACGGGAGGTATGTAGCTTCAGCTGCTTTTGATATCGTTTGTAGTTTTGCGCGGCCTGCCTCTTATGCTATGTTCGTCTGATGTGTTAAAATCGCACTCACGGTTGTTACCTCAAAGCTGTCAACAGCTTGATGCGTGAAAGCAGACACTCAAATACGCAGAGACTCTTTCCTACTGACAAACAAAGCCAACGATTATATGCATATCCCGTGCTTATCGTTTGTGTAAGAATCATGTTGGGAAATGATGGTGGTTATATATAGCGAAAGGTATTTATGGATGGTGATTGCCTATAAAACATGCAACATTTTTTCAGCATTTATCATTTGAATCAGATCAGAGTTTGCCGAACTTAAAACAATACATCTATATTTTCAATTTGAAGAACATATGGGCGGTCGGTGACTTTCACTACATTTAAGTTGAAGCTTTTTTGTGTCGATTTCTGTATTTTGATATCTGCGTAATTGTAATGAACTTGGGAGGATTTGCTCGTAGCATGCTGCAATTGCTTACGCGTGTCACCTCTCGGATTGTCCTCTCCTGCATTTTCTGCACCTCATGGCTGATTTGTTACGTCTTGTTACGCCAACTCTTTTAATCTCAGTGAATGACTGTTTGTCTCTGAGAGAAGTCGCTTTTGAGAGAAGCTTTCGTTGGGCTCTGATATGTACAGATGATGTCACGGACGCCCACAAGTCGACACATTGAATGTTTTTTAGAGGGGCGTTTTGGGATTTGCCCCACCCCCCGATTTGCTAAGCTCAGTGACCTGATGGAAGCTTAACCCAGATCAAATTCACAAACCAAATTGATTGATTTTCGCCGGTGAGTTACTTGTGGTTTTTCCACCATGCATTTGCAAAATAACAAGTCTGCAATATCAAAGAGCTCACTGTGATTTCTGAATTTATCGACTTGCAAGTAATGCATTCCCTGTTCTCCATCTTTAATACGGTGTGGTAGCTCTGCCGTCTCGTCAAGTTTTCTCTCTGGATCGTTTGTGCCTCTGAATGTCTGTGCGGCTTTTGCTCTGTAATGCACTGCGAATGCATTTGAATCGCTGATGTCTTTGAGCGAAACTCCTCCTCTTTCCCCCTGCCATGATGCTGCTGTTATCTTTACTGTACTGATCAATACGGTGAAAGCATACTGCACACTCTTCCCCGAATCAAACTATTACATACTGATGACTTCATGTATCCCCAGATGGGTTGTTTACAAACTAGCAAGCTCAAAGGACAGAAATAGTGAGCCATATCTATTAAGAACTGTTTCTGTTTTACAAATATTGAGGTAAATGATTAGCGTTAGTGTTATATTAAAGAGCTTTTTGTCATGTTGATGAAATCGCTGCCCCCTTTTACACAATCAATCTAATGCTGCACGTCTCTGGACCTACAAAAGACTGTTTGGGTATCCCGATACCACAATTAATAGGCCTTAAAGTTGGATATGAGCTTGTCCAGTGATAGACTATTTTGGTATTCATAGCTACGGAATACATTATTTATTTTCTAAATTCATCCCAGAATATGGTATATTAATGAGGAGAAATATTTATTGAGCTGAAAACAAGACTGAATACTATTTTTGAAAGTTTTCCCCAATCTTAATTCCTTGTTAGACTCAAAATTGTGGAGAAATTGTATTTGTGCAAGTTTTAATTGTGCAGATTTTGAAAAAAAAACAATTGTAAATGATTGTTGGTCGGTGTAAGTGTTCTAGTCACTGAATCCTTTATGCAAATGAAGATGTGTTACATAAAAAAGCCATTTATTGAATAATTGATTAGACCGTAGAGATGTTGGCCGGGACGGTTTTTCTCCTTTGTGGAGGAGTTTCTAAATAGAGTCTCTATACCAGCAAAGATTTCGTACCATGTACAATTTTTCCATTGTAAGACAGTCAATCATATCACTATTTCTCATAGAGAGAACCTGTTTAATGCTCGTTTTACCTACACTACCTGACAAAAGTCTTGTTGTCGATCCCAGATGTAAGAGCAACAATAATAACTTGACTTCTAGTTGATCAAAAGTGGCAAACGGTAGATTTTTCTGATGAACCATCTGTTGAACTGCATCCCAATCATCACAAATACTGCAGCAGACCTATTGGAACCCACATGGACTCAAGAATCTCTTAGAAATCAGTCAAGTTTGGTGAAGGAAAAATCATGGTTTGGGGTTACAGTCAGTATGGGGGCGACATCAACATCAACAGCTTGAGGTATCAAGACATTTGTGTTTCTCATTAGATTACAAACCACAGGAGAGGACAAATTCTTCAGCAGGATAGCGCTCCTTCTCATACTTCAGCCTCCACATTAAAGTTCCTGGAAGCAAAGAAGGTCAAGGTGCTCCAGGATTGGCCAGCCCAGTCACCAGAGATGAACATTATTGAGTACGTCTGGAGTAAGATGGAGGAGGCATTGAAGATGAATCCAAAGAATGTTGATGATCTCTGGGAGTCCTACAAGAATGCTTTCTTTGCCATTCCAGATGTCTTTATTAATAAGTGATTTGAGTCATTGCAGAGATGTATGGATGCAGTCCTCCAAGCTCATGGGAGTCAGACACAATATTCATTCTTTTTCCACTGCAGCATGACTTTATATTCTATACTGTACATCGTTTCTGTTAAGTGACAAGACTTTTGTCTAAACAAAGTCAGGCCTTACTGTCCTAATTAGATAATTAAAAATCAAGGCATGATCATATTGTATTTTGGTAAAATAAGCATAATCCAGAGGCTTTTGCCTTTCATATTAGCCACTTCTGATACCAAGTGATCAACTAGAAGTCAAGTTATTATTTGTTGTTCCTAAAACTTGAATAAGCGACCAGACTTTTGTCAAGTAGTGTACTTATGAAGTCACAAATCCATGCACCAAATTGGAGATGATGGAGTTGATATTAATTGTGGCTCAAAACTGTTAAGACGTTTGCCTCGTTTTGCTTTTCAAGTTACTGAATTTGAACATCTGCAGTTGTCAGATGCTGTAATAAGTCTTTTCACTTGTTTTCTTTTCCTCTTTGAAATGTTATGTGGGATCTGTTAACGTATTGTATGATTCTATATTCAATAACGTGTTGGAATATTTTGCGCTACGCATTTATTTGTGTAAAAAAAAAATCTAAAAAGTCAGCTACTTGTGTGAAGGAGGAGTATGTGGACTCTTGGACTGTTGGGAAGCTGATCTCTGAGCTCCCTTTCCCGGATGAGAATCACTCTCTGGGAGTTTATTTCCTAAAGGGACGGAGAGGCTTTTATTTTTCTGAACTGTCTAAATACTATATTATATGTACTGGAAAGAGACAAAACTATTTTTCATCTGCACATTATACTTGGTTTGTGTATGTGATGGATATTAATCTTGTTTTCTAAAGAGAAAAGAGACTCGGAACTAATATGGAAGTGAATAAAAGGCTATTTTGTTCTTTACGTTGTTAAATGCATTCATTTTGTTTGGTATTTAATTATCTGATTATCGTTGTGTTTGTGCTCTGATCAGTTAGTTGATGGATTGTTTTTCTGTTCGATCGATCGCTTCATTTATCATTTGATTAATCGAACATCTATTGTTTGTTTGTTCCCACACGGTCATTCTGTCTGTCTGCCTGCCTGTGTATCGGTTGATCATTTTGTTTATTCTTCAGTTGTTTGTTTGATTATTTGTTCTGTCTGTCATCTGTTTACATGTCTGTCTTTCTATCTTTCTATTATCAGTCTGTCTGACTGTCTATTTGTCTTTCTTTCTGTATGTCTGTCTGGCTGGCTGTCTATATATCTGTCTCTCTGTTTATCTAGCTCTGTCTGTTTATCTCTATCTATATCTGTCTGTCTGTTTACCTGTCTTTCTGTTTGTCTGTCTCCCTCTCTGCCTGTCTGTGTCTATCTATATCTGTTTGTCTACCTTCCTTTCTATCTGTCTGTCCATCCATGTGTCTGTTTTTGCCTAATTATTTTTGTGTACCTGTCTGTCTGTGTCTATCTATATCTGTCTTTCTGTCTATTTGTGTTTGTCTACCTGTCTGTCTATGTCTTATTGTATCTGTTTGTGTACCTCTTTATCTATATCTGTCTGTCTACCTGTCTGTCTATTTATATCTGTCTACTTGTCTGTCTGTATCTGTCTATCTATTAATATCTGTCTGTCTACCTGTCTGTCTGTGTCTGTCTATCTATATCTGTCTGTCTACCTATCTGTCTGTGTCTGTCTATATCTGCCTGTCTACCTGACTGTGTCTGTCTATCTATATCTGTCTGTCTACCTATCTGTCTGTGTCTGTCTATCTATATCTGCCTGTCTACCAGTCTGTCTATCTATATCTGCCTGTGTCTGTCTATCTATATCTGTCTGTCTGTGTCTGTCTGTCTTTCTGTCTGTCTGTCTGTCTGTCTCTCTATATCTGCCTGTCTACCTGTCTGTCTGTCTGTCTGTCTGTCTGTCTGTCTGTCTGTCTGTCTGTCTGTCTGTCTGTCTATCTATATCTGACTGTGTCTGTCTATCTATATCTGTCTGTCTGTGTCTGTCTGTCTGTCTGTCTGTCTGTCTGTCTGTCTGTCTGTCTGTCTGTCTATCTATATCTGCCTGTGTCTGTCTATCTATATCTGTCTGTCTGTGTCTGTCTGTCTGTCTGTCTGTCTGTCTGTCTGTCTGTCTGTCTGTCTATCTATATCTGCCTGTGTCTGTCTATCTATATCTGTCTGTCTACCTGTCTGTCTGTCTATCTATCTATCTATCTATCTATCTATCTATCTATCTATCTATCTATCTATCTATCTATCTATCTATCTATCTATCTATCTATCTATCTATCTATCTATCTATCTATCTATCTATCTATCTATCTATCTATCTGTCTGTCTGTCTGCCTATCTATCTATCTATCTATCTATCTATCTATCTATCTATCTATCTATCTATCTATTTATATCTGTTTGTCTACCTGTCTGACTATATCTGCAGACCTTTCTGTCTGTCTGTTTGTCTGTATTTGTTTGTCGACCTCTTTGTCTATTTGTGTTGGTCTATCTTTCTGTCTCTGTCTATATCTGCCTGTCTACTTTCCTGTCTGTCTGTGTCTATATCTGTCTTAGTGTTTGCCTATTTATATGTCTACCTGTCTGTCTGTGTCTGTCGTTATCTGTCTGTCTACCTGTCTATCGATTTGTATCTGTCTTTGTCCGTCTATCTATATCTGTCTACCTGTCTGTCTCTATCTGACTGTCAACCTGTCTGTCTGTGTCTATCTATATGTTTGTCTATCTCACTATCTATTTTGTCTGTCTATCTGTCTGTGCATCTATATCTGTCTGTCTTTCTTTCTGTATCTGTCTATCAGCTGTCTGTTTATCTATCTATGTCTGTCTACCTCTCTGTCTATTTGTGTATGTCTACCTGTCTGTCTGTCTTTCTATATCTGTCTGTCGGTGATGCGGTGGTGCAGTAGGTAGTGCTGTCACCTCACAGCAAGAAGGTCGCTGGTTCGAGCCTCGGCTAGGTCAGTTGGCATTTCTGTGTGGAGTTTGCATGTTCTCCCCGTGTACACGTGGGTTTCCTCCGGGTGCTCCGGTTTCCCCCACAAGTCCAAAAACATGCACTATAGGTAAATCGGGTAAGCTAAATTGTCCGTAGTGTATGTGTGTGAATGAGTGTATGGGTGTTTCCCAGTGATGGGTTGCGGCTGGAAGAGGATCCGCTGCGTAAAACATGGGCTGGATAAGTTGGCAGCTCATTCCGCTGTGGCAACCCCATATTAATAAAGGGACTAAGACGAAAAGAAAATGAATGAATGAATGAATGAATGTCTGTCTGTCTATATCTGTCAGTCTAATTGTCTGTCTGCCTACTTCCCTGTCTTGTCTGTGTCTATATCTGTTTTTGTGTTTGTCTATTTATATCTGACTATCTGTCTGTCTGTGTCTATCTATATCTGTCTGTCTACCTGTCTGTCTATTTGTATCTGTCTGTCTGTGTCTATCTATATCTGTCTGTCTACCTGTATCTGTCTGTCTGTTTCTATCTATATCTGTCTACCTCTCTGTCTATTTGTCTATCTGTCTATTTATCTGTCTGTCTCTGTCTATATTTGTCTGTCTACCTGTCTGTATATCTATGTCTGTCTGTTTCTTTCTACCTGTCTTTCTTTTTTGTATCTGTCTATCTATTGTCTGTCTACCTCTCTGTCTATTTGTTTATGTTTACCTGTCTGTTTTTGTCTATCTATATCTGTTGTCTACTTCACTCTATTTGTCTGTCTCTCTCTCTATCCATACATCCATCCCTGTCTTTTTGTTTGCCGTCTATCTTGTCTAACATTTAATGGATTGGTTGTTTTGTCTGTCTGTCGATTGCTCGTATTTGTTTTATAGTTCAACAGATGATTTGTTCGCCCTGTTTATGTTTCTATATTAATCAGTTGTCAGCTTGTTGGCTGTTTGCTTGATTGTTTATTCATTTGCGTAGCCTCCCATATATTTGATTGAACATTTATTTATTACATCTCTTGTTTTTCATCATGTCTGTCTATCCTGTCTATCATTTGATCAATCGACTGTTACATCTATCAATCAGTCACTTGTTCTGTCGGATGCTCATTTGTTCTGTTGATCATTGCATTTATTGTTTGTTTGATTGATCTTTGTTCACTCTGTCTGTCTCTCCAGTGTCGACTCTTGATTGATTAATTATTGATTGATCGGTTGTTCGTTATTTATTTAATTCACATTAGTTTTCTCTATCTCATTATATATATCTATAGACTATTGATTCATTTTGTTTTTCATTTCTCTCATCTTTTGTTTCTTTGATTGAATGTTTGTTCGTTAAACCTATTGTATGTTCAAGCTATCGTTCATTTGCTACATCTCCATCATTTGTTTGTTTGTTCATTCTGTCATCTATCAATCGTCTGTCAATCACTGTCCATCAATCAATCAATCGTTGCTTCTATTTCTTAATACAGTTGAACAACCATTTTGTCTATCATTCATTCGACCTTTCCGTCTGCTGTTTAGTCTATCAATTCACTTACATCTATCGTTTGGGTGATTGATCAGTTGTTCTACTCTGTCGTTAGATTAATCATTCATTGCCTGCTTCCATCCACCTATTTTTATGCATGTTTTGGTATATTGCATAAAAAAATTGAGAATGGAGTAGGAGTTTTATTCGATACGAAAGAATGCGTATAAACTACAATGGAAACACCTTTACCAGCAACAAAAAACAGGAATGAGCATCAAAAAAAAAAAGATTTAGTTTTAAGTGATCATACACTGAAAATAAAAAGATTAATTGGATTTACTAAATTGTTTTAAGTGTCACAGAAGGAGACAAGAACCAGAGATGTAAGTATATTAATTCATTCATTTTCACTCATTTTCATTCATTCATTCGTTTTCTTTTCGGCTGGAAGTCTACAATGGAAGTCTGTTTGATGTCCTCACTGAAATAAGACTTCAAACCTGACATTGTAGGGTCCAAATGTCCCCACATTACATTCATTCATTCATTTTCTTTTCAGCTTAGTCCCCTTATTAATCAGGGGCCGACACAGCGGAATGAACCACCAACTTATCCAGCATATATTTTACACAGCGGATACCCTTCCAGCTGCAACCCAGTACTGGAAAACACCCATACACGATCATACACTACGGCCAATTTAGTTTATGCAATACCGCATGTCTTGGGACAGTGGGGGAAACCGGAGCACCCGGAAGAAATCCACACCAACAGGGACATGCAAACTCCACAGAAATGCCAACTGACTCAGCCGGGACTCAAACCAGCGACCTTCTTGCTCTGAGGCGACAGTGCTAACCGCTGAGTCACTGTGTCATGATGTAAGTATAACAACAGTTTATTATATGGGATGGCTGGGTAAACAGAACTCAAAGTAACTGATGTGATGGTTATATATGACCAGATGAATCACGGGGGACCGGAGGAGTATACAGAGAAGCCAGGCACACAGATAATCGGGTATGGGGATCAATGACAACCAGAGGAGGGACCAGGAGAAAGCACACTAGGAAGGAGAGACGCAGACACTGGATATCACAGGGAACGAGAGAGGTAAGTAAACTATAGAATTAGAGTATTTGACACGGACCGTTGGGAGAGTGTGGTCCTTTGTGTTTGCAATGAGGCTGGAAACAGTGAGGTTTCTTATGGTGCAGGGGTCATGAATGGGAATGACGTGCAGGTGCGGGGCTGATTAGAATTCAGGTAACAGTGATCGGAGTGATTGTGGTGATTGGAAGTGGGGAGAATCTGGCCAGCCTTTGACAAAGTGGTTGCAAACAATTTATATGGACTGAATTTAAACAAACATTACATTTAGTAATTCATTCATTCATTTTCCTTCGGCTTGACCCATTTATTCATCAGGGCTGCCAAAGCTGAATGAACCGCCAATTTATCCAGCTTATGTTTTACGCAGCGGATGCCCTTCCAGCTGCAACCCAGTGCTGGGAAACATCCATACACACTCATTCACACTCATATTCAGTTCACCTATAGCACATGTCTTTCGTCTTGTGGGGGAAACGGGAGCACCTGGAGGAAACCCACATCAACATGGGGAGAACATGCAAACTCCACACAGAAATGGCAACTGACCCAGCCTTCTTGCTCTGAGGCGACAGTGCTAACCACTGAGCCACCGTGCCACCTTAAATTTAGTAATGTTCAGCTTAATTTGTTTGTTTAAATTCAGCCCATATAAATTGTTTGCAACCACTTACCTTGAAAACATTTGAGTAAATCCAATGAATAGTTTTTTTTTCAGAATGTAAAACAAAAATGGCTGCGATGGTATGACAGTAATGGACAAATCAGTCGGCCGACTGCATTGTTAAACATGTGAAATGTTTTTTTGGTCATTTTAAAATGCCACAGCGGAAATCGTTCATCAAAGTGGTTCAGTATTATTACACCAGAACTGTCTTGAGCGTTTGCGCTCCCAAAGTCCAAAAACCAGCGTGTGATCATTGTGTTTCGTCTTCATCTTCTGAGGCACAAGTCATTTATTATACAAGAAAAAAGGCCCACAGTGGCTTCTCCTACAGCAGAAAATTAAATTTTTCTTTCTGATACTTGGCTCCAGTTTATCAAGAAGTGACCATTTTGTTTGCTTTGACTTGTTGGATAAAAACGCTGCTTTATTCCCAAATGTTTTATGCTATATTCCAGCTTTGCATAGAAGTCTAATTCATGGCTTTGCATGAAAACCTAGCTATTGACAGTCGTCATCTAACTTGCTTGATACAAAACGAATTCCACCATCCATAAACAGCCTGAAGAAACAACACAATCTCACGGCAATTTGTGACTTAGATTTAGTGGCTAATTCATATCAATTCATACAATCTAATTTGTACTATTTAGTATAATTTGCTCATCACCCAATGATGGTTGGGTTTAGGGGTGGGGTTGGGTGCCACACCTCCTTTTTAAAATTGTACAATTTTGTATGACTGAACTCGAATTCATATGAATAAGTCACTAAACTGACAGAACGTAAAATAGTTACGTTTTCTCGTGAGATCAGGCTGGAAGAAACGGCACCTGATTGAGTGAATATCCTTAAATAATTGCGTTTCCTTACATCCTTAAATATCCTTACATTGCATTTCGTCTTTATCTTCTGAGGTGCAAGTAATTTATTATATGAGAAAAAAGGCCAACAGTGGCTTCTCCTACTGCAGCAAACTGTCTACTTTTTTTTTTTATAACTGGCTCCAGTTTATCAGGAAGTGACGATTTTGTTTGCTTTGGCTAATTGGATGGAAACGCTGCTTTATTTGCAAATGTTTTATGCTATATTCTAGCTTCATGTAGAAGTCTAATTCATGGCTTTGCATAGAAACCTAGGTATTGACTGTCGTCACCTAATTTGCTTGATAGAAATCTAATTCCACCATCTAAACACAAACAGCCTAAAGAAACGGCACCTGATTGAGCAAAGAGCCCAGAATATCCTTAAATAATCCCACAGTGGCTTCTCCAAGTTCCATTTCACTTTTTGATAATTGGCTCCAATTTATCAGAAAATGGTGATTTTGTTCGCTTTGACTCGTTGGATGGAAACGCTGCTTTATTCGCAAATGTTTTATTCGATATTCCAGTTTTGCATAGAAGTCTAATTCAGATCTTTGCATGGAAAGCTAGCTATTGTCTGTCAGCATCTAATTTGCTTGATACAAAATTAATTCCACCATCGAAACACAAACAGCCTGAAGAAACGGCACCTGATTGAGCAAAGACCCCAGAATATCCATCATTCAATCCCACTGTGTGATCATTGCATTTCGACCTTATCTTTTCAGGCACAAGTATTTATTATATAAGATGTATAATATTTATCATATAAGAAAAAGCCCCACAGTGGCTTCTCCTACTGCAACAAACTCCATTTTTCTTTTTGATATTTGGCTCCAGTTGATCAGGAATTGATGATTTTGTTCAATTTGACTCTTTGGATTGAATTGATTTTGTGAGACATTCCAGCTTTACATAGAAGTCTAATTCACATGTTCGCATGGAAGCGTAGCTATTGTCTGTCAGCATCTAATTTGCTTGATACACAAATAACCCAAACAGCCTGAAGAAACGGCACCTGATTGAGCAAAGAGACTAGAATATCCATAAATAATCCCTCTTGTGTTTTTTCTCAACCGCGAAAATTGCATGAAATCATACACACCTCTTCCTGGTGGAGGAATGTGAAAATTAGCATGCTCGTGCGCACACGCACAAAAAATAAATCCAAAAGCGAATCCCTGAGGGACTTGGTTTAGTATGTCATCCCTCCTGCGGGACGGCAGGCCTCGGGGACGAGAGAACAGATATTAATTAAAGGCAGACTGAGGCGCGCACAACACGCTGATTAGCCAAACCCCACAATGCTGCTCAAACTCACTTTCATTTGCCCTGAAAAAGCAAACAGAAAGAATGATGAAAGCGCCAGGCTTCTTTTAACGTGTTGACTGAGTTCGCGCCGTGAGCTACAGAGAGACAGCGAAGGAAAGAACTGTTGATATTATGTAGAGATGTAGACCAGACGAACCTGGAATAACCTTAGGAAGATGTAACGTGCTTTACAAAGTTTGGCAGGCGGAACTTTTAGTTCATGAACCGCAGCTATGTTTAGGATAGCAGCTGGCTTTTATTTATGTGTGTTATAAGATATTCATTATCCCACAATGTGTGTCTCACAGTGTGGTCAACTTAACCTTCCATGTCCAGTGTGTGTGGGTTATGAATGAATTGTGAGCATTAGCAATGCAATGCAATACAACCATTTTGCCGGCAGCTAGCTCTCTGCATCCCTCACATGGTCACCCACTGAAGCCAAGCAGGGCTGTGCCCGGTCAGTACCTGGATGGGTGGCCACATGGGAAAGCTGCCGGAAGTGGTGTTAGTGAGGCCAGAAGGGGACGCTCAACTTGCAGTCTGCGTGGGTCCTAACGCTCCGTTATATTGACTCTATACTGTTCAGTGAGCGCCGTCTTTCGGATGAGATGTTAAACCGAGGTCTTGATTCTCTGTGGTTGTTAAAAAAAAATCCCAGGATCTCCTTCGAAAAAAGTTTAACTTTGCCCACTCCTCTTATTATTAATAAGATGTTCCGCAGATTTTTAGCCCATCATTACCTCTGTTTATTTACTTGAGTAAATGTGTGTAAATGTATATTTATTCAGTTTTTAAATTATTTACAGTAGTGTTATTGCCTAATATGAAAATGTTCGTCTGGTTTATGTACAATGCAGTTTGTAAAGTAATATTTTCTGTCTTTTAAATTATATGAGAGACTTGCTTTGTTTACCAAATAAAGTGAATCTAATTGTATTTGCATTTTAAACATTAAATAAAAGTTTAAAAGATATTATTTTTTATTTCATATATTAAGGTTTTAGTTATGATACTCCTAAAATAATTATGCAAAAATCCGCAGATTTTTACCAAAATTCTCAGCAGAAATAAAAAAAAAATCTACAGATTCAATCTGGCCCTACTCATTTCTAATAACTGATTTATTTTATCTTTGCCATGATGACAGTAAATAATATTTGACTAGATATTTTTCAAGACACTTCTATACAGCTCAAAGTGACATTTAAAGGCTTAACTAGGTCAATTAGGTTAACTAGGCAGGTTAGGGTAATTAGGCAAGTTATTGTATAACGATGGTTTGTTCTGTAGACTATCAAAAAATCAGCTTAAAGGGGCAAATAATTTCTCCAGAAGAAAAAATATTATCAGACATACTGTGAAAATTTCCTTGCTCTGTTAAACATCATTTGGGAAATATTTAAAAAAGGAAAAAAAAAAAGTTTAATAATCCTGACTTCAACTGTACCTAATTATTATTATTATTATTATTATTATAATTATTTTTTTTTACATGCAGTTTGTTTTTCAAAAATGCTAGGGCCCCATCCCTGGAATTGCTTAGGGCCCTCAAACCATTAAAGTCCACCCCTGCGTACAATGGATTCAATAGTGTTAAAGGTTTTAGAAGCTTTATTTGCTTAAACATTTGGACGTACCCTTAAAATATATGAAGAGTAATTTCAAATCACTTGACAACATTCAAACAATGAAGGTTTCCAATAAATAGTTCTGGCTTTATGAAGACAAAAAATTACCCAGTAGGGAAAGCAATAATACAGTATGTTCAAAAAATTCTGTCTTTAGAAATAAAATCTAAAACAAAAACAATTCTAGTCATTTCTATCATTTTGTTACACCATAAAAAAATCAAAACGATAACTTCTGACCAAGAAAAGATCAATAGAAGTGAATGAGACCAGAAGTCACATCACAAATTCAATACAGCGAGTCAAATAAAAGTGAAGAACCAGAATTAAATTATTCTTTATAAATCTAAATCAACAAAACCGAGGCTGTAGAACGAGTGATATCTGCGAGCATCAGGCGTTGTTATTGTCCTGGAGCCGGGGGCGCAGCTGCAGATGGTGTTGTCCAGACCTGAGCGTCGGGTCGCTGCTTTTTTTATTGTGCTGAATGGACTGGAGTCTCTGCGCGCTGCAGGTTTGCTTTAATTGCACCTCACCCGAGGTCCCGCAGATGAAGATCTTCAGTAAGGCTCATTAACTCCCAATTAACACTCCGTTTACGGCACCACCTGTAAGCGATTTCACTTTATGTCTGTTCAACATGGAACTACAACTCCTGCAACAATAGTCACATAGATTAAATGAGCGCTCTGGGTCGAAGTTTCTAAAAAAATCTATTAAATCACATATCAGTGGAGAGAATACTGTACACTGTTAGGTTTTGCAGCAATTTTAGTTATTTACTGTAAATACATCCAGTAAAATACTACATACATTCTTTAAAGTTCACTACTGTAATATGCTGACCCACAGACCCACACACATTTCAAGACACACAATCCAAGACAAACGATCTAGGCAGGGGGGAACCATATATGGTTAATGACGGATCAGTGTTTTTCAATTGTTTGTGGTTTAACTCCTTAGGAGTATTATCACCACCTACTAATCTATGCTATTTTACAAATACGATCGAGACCGTGCATGCTACGATAGCCATTTATTAAGGCTCATTCACACTAGCAGTGGCTTTGTAGCTGCTTGTCGCTCTGGGTGGTGACCAAGCGGCAACTTCCTGCCCTCCCTTGGGAAGCCAATACAAAATTCCACTAGTCCTGGCTCCATATGTAGCAAATTTCTATTGAGCCCACTGTTAAAATGGCCAACTTTACAGCCTGGTACAAAAAACAATTTTGGTTCATATAGCTAATATCACCCTTCATAACTGTGAGGGGGGTGAATTTTTTTATAACTCATCCGTTTCCTTTCTATTAGGTTTTATTAAGTTTACATATTTAAGGGCGTGGCCATTTGAGTGACAGCCAGGTCTCGCTGGTTACCGTCACTTCACCTCAGCTGATTCCGGCTGATAAGCCGCTGAACTCGGCATATTCATCGTATTTTTGTTTTGTTTTATGTGGCTTTACACAGTCAGTTGCTTTTTGAAATTATTTCTTACAATTATCAGCTGATATGGCATGCTGTGTGCACTTAATTGTGCTCACAAACCATTTACGTGACCTCCATTTCCCAGGTGAGTTAAATTAGACTGCTTTTAACGCAAATTTTTAGTCAGCCAATCACATGACAGCAACTCAATCCATTTAGGCATGTAGACATGGTCAAGACGATCTGCTGCAGTTCAAACAGCATCAGAATGGGGAGGAAAGCTGATTTAAGTGACTTTGAATGTGGCATGGTTGTTGGTGCCAGACGGGCTGGTCTGAGTATTTCAGAAACTGCTGATCTACTGGGATTTTCACACACAACCATCTCTAGGGTTTACAGAGGATGGTCTGAAAAAGAGAAAATATCCAGTGAGCGGCAGTTCTGTGCGCACAAATGCCTTGTTGATGCCAGAGGTCAGAGGAGAATGGCCAGACTGGTTCCAGCTGATAGAAAGGCAACAGTAACTCAAATAACCACTCGTTACAACCGAGGTATGCAGAAGAGCATCTCTGAATGCACAACACATCCAACCTTGAGGCGGATGGACTACAGCAGCAGAAGACCACACCAGGTGTCACTCCAGGTGTTCCCGCTAAGAACAGGAAACTGAGATTGCAATTCAGACAGGCTCACCAAAATTGGACAATAGAAGATTGGAAAACCGTTGCCTGGTCTGATGAGTCTCGATTTTTTGCTTCGACATTTGGATGGTAGGGTCAGAATTTGGCATAAACAACATGAAAGCATGGATCCATCCTGCCTTGTATCAACGGTTCTGGCTGGTGGTGTAATGATGATGAGAATATTTTCTTGCCACACTTTGGGCCCTTTAGTACCAATCGATCATTGTGTCAATGCCACAGTCTACCTGTGTATTGTTGCTGACCATGTCCATCCTTTTATGACCACTGTGTACTCATCTTCTGATGTCTACTTCCAGCAGGATAACACTCCATGTAATAAAGCTCGAATCCTCTCAGACTGGTTTCTTGAACATGACAATGAGTTCACTGTACTCAAATGGCCTCCACAGACACCAGAGCTCAATCCAGTAGAGCACCTTTGGGATGTGGTGGAACGGGAGATTTGCATCATGGATGTGCAGCCGACAAATCTGCAGCCACTGTGTGATGCTATCATGTCAAAATAGACCAAAATCTCTGAGGAATATTTCCAGTACCTTGTTAAATCTATACCATGAAAGATAAAGGCAGTTCTGAAGGCAAAAGTGGGTCCAACCCGGTACAAGTAAGGTGTACCTAATAAAGTGGCCGGTAAGTGTATATATCAATTTGAAATCTCTGGAAATTGTTCATTGTGTAATAATTAATCTGTCATTTTCAGAGCAGGTCTCTGAAAAGGCCTGAGACAGCATGGTTAATTAGTGTCTGAATAAGAGGTAAAACACCCCTGTTCTGCAGTAATATTTTTCTGTGCTAGTTATACAATGACCTTTTCCTCTGTATTATAAAAGTGGAGAGAATAGAGGGAGGAAAAATCCAGCTGCTTTACGAAGAAAAAAAAGAAGATCTTACTGAAAAATTCATAATAACTCAGAATAGAAGCTTGCATGCATGTGATTGTGCTTCAGATGCCTTTCAAGCTCGACACAAACCCGAGTCCTGCAGTGATCCTGCTTTCTTTCTCTCTTTCTCTCTCATGGGCTGCTTTCTCCTCGCTCCAGCGCTCCTGTGTCCTTTAGCATATACTGAATTACAATGACCTATTTTGTCAATGTCGAGCCCTAACGAGGCGGCGAGAACAGGCGGTGTGCGGCGCTATGACAGTCATTAGAAGCCATGACTGCAGCGAGGTCTCATAAACGCATGCAAACATCTTCACATAAATAACTGCACTCCATTTACCACAAGAATGAGACGAGATGCTGGAAATATCATAGCAATATGCACAGGCGTAATATGTGCGTTTGATTGTGTGGAGGCTTTATTGGGTTGTTGAGGTTATTTGCTTTGTGAGCGTAAAATAGATTCAAATTTGACACTTTTGCTTTGCTTGTAATTCAGTGGTGTAAAGTAACTAATTACAAATACTCAAATTACTGTAATTGAGTAGTTTTTCTCAGGAATTGTAATTTAGGAAGTAGTTTTATAAATGTGTACTTTTACTTTCCTTTGAGCACATTTTTAGTGCAATATCTGTACTTTTACTCCACTACTTTCCTTCAACCTGCAGTCACAATTTTATTTTTTCCGGTCTTTAGTGATTAGAAAAATCAGTCCTGCGAGTCCAATCAAAGCACACATAGAAGGTAAATCACATCATAATGAACAACCTCAAGACATGGGCGATTTATAATTACAGAAAACTGTTTGGAAGCATAAACAGTGTCCAAGAAGATGTCCAAAATCTTTACACGCATTGACCCAGAGACTGTTTAGATGCATGTCACTGATGAGAAGATGGTGGATGTTTACTGCATGATGACCTTTTAAACCCAGCAGGCACAAGACATCAACATGACGTCAGATTGACGTTGTACCCCAACGTCATGGGGACGTTACATTTTGTTTTTGATAATGAAAGTTGGGTTGACATCAGAATCCAACGTCAGGCCTACGTCAATGTCTAACGTCAAACCTAAAATCAACCAAATATCAACGTCTAATGATGTTACAGCTTGACGTTGTATGGACGTTACCACTATGACGTCTATCAGACGTTGGATTTTGGTTGCCATACCTGACGAATAAATGTCAGTATTTGACATCAATATGATGTTAGTTTAAGATGTTGCCTCGACGTTGAATTTTGTTCAGTTTCTAACACAACCTAAAATCAACCAAATATCAACGTCGTTATTGGACATCAAAATAACGTTGTCCTTAGATGCTGGCTTGACATTGAATTTTGGTAACCTGACATCATGACCTAAATCTAACCTAATATTACCGTCTTATGGTGTTGTGTGCCTGCTGGGCAATAACTAAATGCACTACAGAATGTTACGTTTACACACATCCACAAATGACATGTAAATGCATCAGCTTTTTACAGAGTAATACTCACTACTCACTACTCTTGAGTACTTTTGAAAGGGCTACTTTTTACTCATACTTTGAGTAATATTTACAACAGATACTGTTACTCTACTCGCACTACATTTTTAGACAAGTAATGGTACTTTTACTTGAGTATGATTTTTCAGTATTCTTTCCACCACTGTTGTAAAGTCAGACAAGTGTTCAAGTGTATTGCTATGAAGTTCAGACTAATTGATGGCGAATGGAGGACAAACAGGAGAAGTGTTTGCCTGTGCAAAGCGCAAAAACAATGCTACGGTGTTGCTAGGGTGTTAGTTTTACTGTTTTGGCTGGTTGCTAGGGCAAATAGAACAGATGTAAGATTTGTTTGTACAAACTCACCAGAACATTACTAGTGTCGTAATGAGTGTTGTAGGTGGTTTTCAGGGTGTCGCTAAGGTCTTATATATGATTTCTAGTGCATTGCTATGGAGATGTTGTAGCGTTTCCTTACTAAGGTAGATTGAACAAATATGACTGGCATTTGCATGTACAAAACTCATAGACACACACAGCTAGTGTGAGCTTAATTGTCATACTTTGGTCCCTTTAAAATATTTTACAAACATCCCAGAAGGAGTCTAATAATAAGTGTTTGAACTGTTTCATGACTGAACTCCCCGATGGCCTTCAGTGAGTCAGACACATGACTGTGTGTGTCTATGTGTGTGTGGGACTGGCTCATGCTATACTCAACTCTTCATGATTCAGCACTTCAGCTCTGCATCTGCTCCTGTACAAAGCTACACAACACCACCTTTAAAGCACTGCATTGTTCAATACAGAGAGCTAAGAGCACTGAAAGGTTATTTGGATGAAACGTGCAGCCAGAGCCTCATGAAAGAGCACTTGTAGGACAGACTTTTCTCTGATCCTAGTATTTACTTGTGCGTGTGTGTGTGTATGTGTCAGTGTGTCATTGTAGTTATAGTCCTGTCCCACACACACCGGCCCTGTGGGAATTAATATTTGCTTGCTTAATCCTACTTAATCCCAGATTTCAAAGGATGTGATTGTTTTTCATTGAGCGTGGCAAAGCTGTAAAATAGCCACAGGTTTCTCTTTGAGAGCACATAAATGGTGGTTAAAGTGGGCTGCATAGTTTTTATTTAATACTTTGCCTGCTCTATATACTGTAACACAACATATAGGACAAGGACAATCTGTCATGTTTATCCAACTATTGTAAGAACTGTTAATCCATTATGGGAAAAATAAATAAATTAGATGTATGTGTATACTCTCTATATATGTGTGTATTTGTATGCATATATATATATATACAGTGGAAGTCAGAATTATTAGCCCCCCTGAATTATTAGCTGCCCTGATTATTTTTTTCCCCAATTTAACAGAGTGAAGATTTACTTAACACATTTCCAAAAATAATAGTTTTAATAACTCATCTCTAATAACTGATTTATTTTATCTTTGCCATGATGACAGTAAATAATATTTGACTAGATATTTTTCAACACACTTCTATACAGCTTAAACATTTAAAGGCTTAACTAGGTTAATTAGGTGAACTAGGCAGGTTAGGGTAATTAGGCAAGTTATTGGATAATGATGGTTTGTTCTGTAGACTATCAAAACAAAATATAGCTTAAAGGGGCTAATAATTTTTAAAAACTGCTTTTATTCTAGCCGAAATAAAACAATTAAGACTTTCTCCAGAAGAAAAAATATTATCAGATATACTGTGAAAATTTCCTTGCTCTGTTAAACATCATTTGGGAAATATTAAAAAAAGAAAAAAAAATCAAAGGGGGGCTAATAACTTTTTCTTTTATTATTTCTTTTAATAATTCAGAAGTTTTTCCTCTTACAAAGTCCGCCATGTAAATAGCAAATGTGCCATGGCGCAACGCTACTGACTCTTGAAGGGAATGAGAGCTCAGACTCTGGTTTATTCTCAAAACACACCCAGAACTTATTAAGAGAATAAGCACAACACTGTTTGGACCATGCGCCGCAATGCAAACTGTATTTTTCCGTCCTTAAAATAGCAAAAGTGGATTCGGACACGCCCCTAATGCTTTCGCGTCATGCGCTTAAGACTTTGCGCATAGATCATTAAAATAGAGCCCTTAGTGTCGCACCAGTGACAATATACAGCCACATCTCACTGCTACGAGTGTCATATTGTGTTTATACAATAGTTTGATGGCATAATCGTGTATATGAAAAAGAAAATCAAACACGGAGTCTCAAAACCCTTTTGTAAGAGGAGCTACTTTTGTTCCACCATTCATTCACATCTGCAGCTGACGTCAGAATAGCAGAAACCATCTCTTAAAAACACAACACAACATGACTTTAGAGCTAGTGTTTGAATGATTCTCTAGCATAATGTCTAAAGTGATGATTTTTTTTTTTAATTAAAAACTTTTTATTCTAGCTGAAATAAAACTAATAAGACTTTCTCCTGAAGAAAAAATATTATAGGAAATACTGTAAAAATGTTCTTGCTCTGTTCAACATCATTTGGGAAATATAAAAAAAAAAATAATGATTCAAAGGGGGGCTAATAATTGTGACTTCAACTGTGTGTGTGTGTGTGTATGTGTGTATGTGTGTGTGGGTGTGTGTATATATATATATATATATATATATATATATATATATATATATATATATATATATATATATATATATATATATATAATTTCAAATGTTAAATTAATACTATAATAATTAATAATTAATTGCTATAATAATTGTGATTATATGGTTATATTTTTCAACAATTTCAATATTAATTCAATATATAATTTAAAATAATATAAGTAACAATGATTAAAATTAGCATTCAATTATTGTCATGATTTATACCTGCATTTAAAACATTGAGTTATTTGCTGTCTTTAAATATATTGTTCCAAATATTTTACATTTTATATTATAATGATAATGAAAATATCACTAAATTAAAAGGCATTTGTGAAATGCTGCTGATTGGATGGATATTTACATGCGTTCCTAAACAAACATGGACAAATTTTGTGCATATTAAATGATTTTTTATTTTTATTTGATCTTCTGTGAAACAAACCACCATTTTAAGAATCATCCACAGATCAAGAAACATTTGCTTTTCTCATAATTTATCGCTGCAAGTTTTTGTTTTAAACCCTTCAAAAAGCCTCACCTCCTCAAACATGTAAACTCTAAATGTTTTGACTGTCTCAGAGCCTAAATCATTTTCTCTGCTAATCGACAGCTTGTCACAGATTCTGCCGATAGATCTTACATGCGCTGGATTGAACCTGGAATGTTGCTTTGAAGTAGAGGTTTCAACAGTGTATTTTTAAATCTTTTGCATATCAAAGTTTGTGGTGGTGAAATACAGCAAACCTGTAAATAAATAAGCGTTCTGTTGCCTCACGCTTTGAGGTTTTGTCGGAGGGCTCCATTCGTATCCCTGCTGCCTATTAAGCCGGCAGTACAAACACAAGTTTCACTTTAAGAAAGCATCTGCAAAAAAAAAAAACCCACACATGCAAATAATGTAAAGGCTTTGGAAGCATCTTGATTGTGTGTGTGTGTACGTGCGTGCGTGCGTGCGTGCGTGCGTGTGTGTGTTTTTATAGACTGACAGACTTTGACAGTATGTGTGATCTGTGAAAAGCGAGCTGATTAAAAATAGATATGGTCACTGGAAGGTCACTGATTTTTTTTTCTTTATCATTGGATGAGAAGAAATTCAGAGTGATAAGAAGGTGAAAATCTATTTTATCATTCATTCATTCATTTTCGTTTGGTTTAGACCCTTTATTTATCAGGAGTCGCCACACCAGAATGAACTGCCAGCACATGTTTTACGCAGCGGATGCCCAGTACTGGGAAACATCCATACACACTCATTCACACACATACTGTACACTATGGACAATTTAGTTTCTTCAATTCACCTATAGCGCATGTCTTTGGACTGTGGGGGTACACTTGGAGGAAACCCACGCCAACATGGGGAGAACATGCAAACTCCACAAAGGAATGACAACTGGCCCAGCCGTGGCTCGAACCAGCGATCTTCTTGCTGTGAGGCGACAGTCCTAACCACTGAACCACTGTGTCACATAATTTATCATTATCATTCCAAAATCATTTTAATCTGTGGATGCTATATCATTTGAAAAGAGTTTTGGACTCAGTGTTGAAGGTAATGAGTTAGTTAAATACCTCATTACTTCAACTTAAATGGAGTAAGTTCACAGTACTCGTATAGATTAGTTGTTTTTTTTACTCAATTGGTTTGTTGCATTCGATTTGCTCAAATGGTTTGCGTTGCCTTAACTGATTGGGTTTTGCAGTACTCAGTTGTTTGAGTTCTCTTCATTTATCGTGTTTTACTGAGCTCAAATTGCTTCGTTTACTCAAATAGATTAAGTTCACAGTACTCATTAGGATTAGTTTTTGAACTTAAATGGTTTGTTGCAATCGGTTTCCTCAAATGGATTGAGTTGGCGTAACTTTTTAGGTTTTACAGTGTGTTGAAGTAGCCCTCCTGAACTATTTCTAAACACAATAGTTTTAATAACTCATTTCTAATAACTGATTTATTTTATCTTTTGCCATGATGACAGTAAATAATATTTGACTAGATATTTTTCAAGACACTTCTATACAGCTTATAGTGACATTAAAAGGCATGATACAAGATGGCGGCGCGTTCGTTTCGCGAGGCTCAGTGTCTCTCCAGTTTCTGCAATTTTGCAGTATTATTCCTGCTCATTTCGGGTCTGTTCGTGCAGAACAGCATTGCCTTTACATCGTACACCCGACAGGACATCTTGGATATCGGATTGTGCATTCCGGACAGTTTTATTAACAATCTTCGACTCATCCCTGAGATCGCCAGAACACCCGGGCCTGAGAGCCCTACCCGGCCGGGCGGAAGTGCTCGGAGGCGGCGCAGAGAACGTAAACAAAGACGGGGGAAGCGCGGCGGGCTAAGAGCTAAGCTAAAGCTAACACCACACCGGCTCTCTTTACCCAGCATCTTTCTCGCCAATGTACGGTCACTGGTGAACAAAATGGATGAGATTCGACTGCGCATCAACCACAGCAAAAGATTATGGAACTGTAATGTCATGATTTTCACAGAAACATGGCTAAACAGCGGGATACCAGACAACGCTATATCGCTAACGGAGCATCAAACATTCCGAGCAGACAGAACGGCGGATGACTCCGGTAAGACCAGAGGCGGAGGATTATGCATTTATATTAACAAAGCTTGGTGCACAAACTCTGTCGTCGTTGGGAGACATTGCTCTGTTAACCTGGAATTTCTAATGGTTAAATGTAGACCGTTTTATCTGCCATGGGAGTTCACCTCCACCATAATAACTGCCGCTTATATCCCTCCCGACGTTGATGCCAAGCTCGCTATGAATGAACTTCATGCAGCCATCAGCAAACAACAGACTGCTCACCCGGAGGCTGCTTTTATTGTTGCGGGGGATTTTAATCACTCAAACTTAAAGACAGTGCTCCCCAAATTCCATCAAAACATTTTCTGCCACACAAGGGGAAACAAAACTTTAGACCAAGTTTACACAAACATGGCTGTAGCATACGCTGTGACCCCCCTCCCCCACTTGGGTCAATCAGATCACCTTCCTTTGTTTCTCACCCCCAAGTACTCACCCATCGTCAACCGTGTGAAGCCATCAGTAAGGACCATCAAAGTGTGGCCAGCGTGGGTGGACTCCACACTCCAGGACAGGTTTGAACACACAGACTGGAGTATGTTTGCTTCCCAGGCCACATGTGGCTCTCACACAGACATTGACAGTTACACTTCCTCTGTTCTGGAATATATCAACACCACCATAGACAGTGTTACAACCCAGAAACAGATCACCACATACCCAAATCAAAAGCCATGGATGAACAAGGAGGTGAGCCTCCTGCTGAAGGCACGCAACACTGCCTTCAGATCAGGGGATCCACAGGCCTACAGCACTTCCAGGGCTAATCTGAAGAGGGGCATCAAAAAGGTCAAGCACTGCTACAAGCTAAAGCTAGAGGAGCACTTTTCTAACTCTGATCCTCAGCGCATGTGGCAGGGCATCCAGGCCATCAGCAACTACAAACCCAGCCAGTCCACACCCACAGCCACAAATGTATCCTTCCTGAACGAGCTAAATGACTTTTATGCCCGCTTTGAAAGAGACAATGCAGAACCCTACACCAGGAACACTACCTCAACCGACCACTCAACTATCACACTCACCTCCTCAGAAGTCTACACCGCACTGAGTCGGATCAATGTGCGTAAGGCTGCTGGACCAGACGGTATTCCTGGGCGCGTCCTCAAAGCATGTGCAGAACAGCTCGCTGGGGTATTTACAGACATTTTCAACCTGTCGCTTAACCTAGCAACTGTGCCAACATGCTTTAAAACCACCTCTATTGTGCCAGTGCCCAAACACTCCAGCCCAACATGCCTGAATGACTACCGCCCTGTAGCACTCACACCCATCATCATGAAGTGCTTCGAGCGGTTGGTCCTGGCACATCTGAAAGACTCTCTGCCATCCACACTGGACCCACATCAGTTTGCCTACCGTGGCAACAGGAGCACAGAAGATGCCGTCTCCATAGCACTGCACTCTGTCCTCACACACCTGGACAATAAAAACACTTATGCACGAATGCTGTTTGTTGACTTCAGCTCAGCATTCAACACTGTCATACCCTCTAAGCTACTGATCAAACTCAGAGACCTGGATATCGACACGTCTCTCTGCAACTGGGTTATGGACTTTCTGACTAACAGACCTCAGAATGTTAGATCAGGCCACATCTGCTCCACCACCGTCACACTCAACACTGGTGTACCACAGGGCTGCGTGCTGAGCCCCTTCCTCTACTCCCTTTTTACCATCGACTGTAGGCCTGTGAACAGATCCAACACCATCATCAAATTTGCAGATGACACCACAGTGATTGGTCTAATCAGCAATAATGATGAGACTGCCTACAGGGAGGAGATACAGCATCTAGCCACTTGGTGCACCGACAATAATCTGCTCCTTAACACCAGCAAGACCAAGGAGCTCATTGTGGACTTCAGGAAGGGACGAACAGGCTCACATGATCCCATCCACATTAATGGGATGGCCGTTGAGCCTGTCTCATCCTTCAAGTTCCTGGGGACCCACATCTCAAAGGACCTTTCCTGGACCACCAACACCTCCAGCCTGGTCAAGAAGGCTCATCAGCGCCTATTCTTCTTGAGGCAACTTAAGAAGAACCAGCTTTCATCAGCCGTCTTGGTGAACTTCTACCGCTGCACAATAGAAAGCATCCTGACCAACTGCGTCACAGTCTGGTATGGAAGCTGCTCTGTTGCTGAGCGTAAGGCACTGCAGCGGGTGGTGAAAACTGCCCAACGCATCACAGGGACTACACTGCCAGCCATAGAGGACATCCAGAAGAAACACTGTCTGCGCCGAGCACGCAGTATTCTTAAGGACACCTCTCACCCTGCTCACAGACTGTTTTCTCTCCTGCCTTCCGGCAGGCGCTTCAGGCTCCCCCAGACAAAAACCAGCAGACTGAGGAACAGCTTTTTCCCCAGAGCTGTCTCCCTTTTGAACTCTGCCCCTCACTGACTCTCTTTTGCCCCCCCCAATACACCCCCCACACCCCTCTAACTTATACTCCTCACAATCACTGCACTATTTAACACTTGCACATTTAAAGTTTGCACATATTCATTGCACTGATTCACTTATCTGAACTGGACATACCCACTGCACATGAACATTTATAATTATGTTTATCTGTCTGCACACTTCTGCTATTAATAGCATCCTGTACATATATTCATTGATTGTAAATCTGTTCATAGCTAATACAACCTGTATATAATGTTGATAGTACATCCATCTGTAAATATTACCATAATTTTTCTATAACTGCACTTTATAACTTATACCTGTATCCTGCACTTGCTGCTATTGCACTGCTGGTTAGACCTAAACTGCATTTTGTTGCCTTGTTTGTGTACATGTGTAATGACAATAAAGTTGAATCTAATCTAATCTAATCTAAAATTCTGACAGTCCAGTACATTATAAGAAATAAGTTAATTTAAATTGCAATATTATTTCACAATTTTATAGTGAATTTTTGTTCAAATACATTAAGCATCTGTTAGCAGAATAGGCTATAAATAACATATTAATATGATATATATTAGATTTATTACATATATTATATAATCTGGTTGGTTAAATGCCAACATATTTCTTTAGACAGTTTTTTATTGTTGTTGCAAAAAAAAAAAAATATCTGCTTAAGTATTTAAAAATGTATTATATTATAATCTACATTACAAGTAAACAGTTCATTTAAATAAATAAAAAAATCACGGTTTTATAGTTTTTACTGTATTTTTGATCAAACAAATGCATCGTTTCAGAGCAGAACAGGCTTCTTTGAAAATAAACATTTAAAGTATTTTCTCAAACTACTGACTGGAAGTCGATTTCAGAAAAAAAAAAGAATAATATTTAATATATATACAGTTGAAGTCAGAATTATTTGCCACCCTTTTAATTTTTTTTTTCTTTTTTAAATATTTCACAAATGATGTTTAACAGAGCAAGGAAATTTTCACAGTATGTTTCATAATATTTTTTCTTCTGGAGAAAGTCTTATTTGTTTTATTTCGGCTAGAGTAAAAGCAGTTTTCATTAAAAAAAAAAAACATTTTAAGGTCAATATTATTAGCCCCTTTAAGCTCTATATTCTTTCTGATAGTCTACAGAACAAACCATCGCTATCCAATAACTTGCCTAATTATCCTAACCCGCCTAATTAACCTAGTTAAGCCTTTAAATGTCACTTTAAGCTGTATAGAAGTGTCTTGAAAAATATCTAGTCAAATATTATTTACTGTCATCATGGCAAAGATAAAAGAAATCAGTTATTAGAGATGAGTTATTAAAACTATTATGTTTAGAAATGTGTTGAAAAAATCTGCTCTCCATTAAACACAAATTGGCAGAAAAAATAAACAGGGGGGCTAATAATTCTGACTTCAACTGTATATATATAATATTATATATAATAATATACAATCAATTTATTATATGCCAACAAATTTTCAGGTAGTTGTTTTTTCATTGCATATAATTGAACTATAAACAAATTACCCTCAGCGATGACATAATGCAGTATGACCTGCACTGATGACTTAACAATGACATCATCACGTGCTTCAATATGCTTTACAAGCAGTCATTTCTTAGAGAGGAATGATGACTTTTTCTTATGCAATGATTCTGGAAACATGATCATCTGAAGCCATTAGTCACCCTTGGTTTTGTTACGCACTTCAAGCTGTTTTGATGGCATTCGTAAAGCACTGATGAACAGCAGTGTCATAAAGTGGTCAAAACTCATCCGCAGAAATGAGACCTCCTGCAAAACGTTCATTAAAACAAAGGCTGCTGGTTCTAATCTTTTATTTTGCAGTCTTTTAAAGGCTCAGTGACAAAATGAGAAAATGTTTGATTAAACTGTTATTGGCTGATGAAGAGACGAGAGAATGCTGAATTCTATAGGGAGACTTCTGTTTAACTAGGAGAAAATATGAATAAGAACCAACAGTTGTCTGTCAAAACTTTAGTTTATATATGTATATTATACATATTTTATATATGATATTTAAAATATACAACTCATTTTAGCATACATTGTTGGTAGAAAGTTTTAATAGGTTTAGCTTAAAGATTTTCTTATACCAAAAAAAGCAGAACAATAGCCTGCAATCATTAAAAATATAGTTGATATATAAATATAGTTAGGAAAATTGAGAAAAATATCAAAATCTATAGCCACCTATGTATGTATTTTATTAGCTGTTAAGATATGAAAAAATATCAAAATGCTTAGTTTCAGATGTCACAGAAAATAAAGCGAAAAAAATAATACTTGTTAAACAAACAAAAAAAAATCAGGAATAAAAAGATATTACTGGAAAATGTACAAATAATCTAGGTTTTATAGAAAATAAAATGAAATAAATTATTAAGATTATTAAAAATAAAATGGTAGAACAAAATAATAAACATTTAGAGTTAAAGAGAAACAATTAAGAAATATGGAATGAATGTAAAAACATACATTTAAAAGTATTTTTAAAGTAAAAAAATTCTATATTCATAAAATAAAAATAAAACCGATTATAATAAAGATCAAATAAAAATGTTGTTAATAAAAATAAAACTAAAAATATGTAAACAAATATATTTTTAATAAAATCTAAATAAAAACGTATTATTATAATTAAGAAAATTATTAAAAAACATCAATATATAAAATATCAAATTAATCATTAAAAGAAAATAAATAAAAACTGAATATTATAAATATGAAATGTATTATAAAATCATTAATTATATTATATTACAAAAGGAAAACAGTAGCAATTAAAATATATAAAAATAAATATTTGTGAAATATTAAATGAATCAAAGAAAATATATAAATAAAATCTAAAAATTTTAAATATTAAAAAAATCTATTAAGAAAGTCTTAATTATAAAAGGCAAAATATTAACAAGTAATACAATGTAAAAAAAATTCAAAATGTAAAAGAAATTAATCGACTCAGTCAAAGAAAATATATAAATAAAAATGTTATATTATAATATTAAAAAATCTATTAAGAAAGTCTGATTTATTCATTGATTTTCTTTTCGGCTTAGTCCCTTAATTAATCAGGGGTCGCCACAGCCGAATGAACCACCAACTTATCCAGCATATGTTTTACGCAGCAGATGCGCTTCCAGCTGCATAATAATATATATATATATATATATATATATATATATATATATATATATATATATATATATATATATATATATATATATATATATATATATATATATATATATACACACACACATACATGTTTATAAAATGTAAAATAAATATTAAATAAATCAAAGAAAATATATAAATAAAAACAGAATATTATAATATGAAAAAACCATTATGAAAGTAAATTATATAACATTTTAAAAGGCAAAAATTAACAAGCAATACAGTATAAAATAAATATAACGTAAAAAAATTAAATGAATCAAATTAAAAAGTCTAAAATCTAAATAAAAACTGAATATTATAAATATAAAATGTATTATGAAATTATTAATTATATCATGATATAAAAGGAAAAGTAGTAAAACAATTTATAAAATATATTTAAAAATAAATATATTACTTAAAACATTAAATTAATCAGTCAAAGAACATTTATAAATAAAAACTGAATATTATACATACAAAAAAGTTTTAATTATGAAAGTCTTAATTATATAATATTATAAAAGGGAAAATAGTAACACAATGTACAAGTAATACAATGTAAATAAATAAATATATAAATATATATTTCAATATATATAATGTAAAAATGTAAAAAATATTAAATGAATCAAAGAAAATGTATGAAAAAACTCTGAATATAAATATAAAAAACTTATTATGAAAGTCTTAATTATATACTATTATAAAAGGGAAAATAGTAACAAGTAATACAATGTAATATATATATATATATATATATATATATATATATATATATATATATATATATATATATATATATATATATATATATATAAACTGATTATGAAAACCTATTATGAAAGGCAATTATAAAATATTTTAAGAGACAAACATTAACGAGCAATACAATATAAAAATAAATATAACCTAAAAATATTAAATGAGTCAAATAAAAAATCTAATAAAAACTAAATATTATAAATATAAAATATATTTTGAAATGATTAATTATATCATATTATAAATGAAAAATAGCAACAATTGATAGAATATATAAAAAATAAAAATATAACAAGAATATTAAATGAATATTAAATGAAAATATAGAAATAAAAGCTGAATGTTATAAATATAAAGAAAATCGATTCTGAAAGTCAATTATATAATATTTTAAAAGGCAAAAAGTTACAAACAATACAATATAAAAATTAATATACGTAGCAAAGATTTAATGAATCGGTCAAAGAAAATATATGAATAAAAACTGAATATTATAATATAAAAATCTATTAGGAAATTTATTAGGAAAGTTTTAATTGTATACTATTGTAAAAGGGAAAAGCATTACAATATACAAATAGGCCTACATATAACCTTAAAAAATAAATTAGCAAATAAAAAAATAAATAAATTAGCAAATATGCAAATAGAAACTAAATAGAGTATATCTAGTGGCTATAGGCTGAAGAACGTGTTCACTATTATTTCCCACATGTCGTTAAAATCAAATGTCTCACGCGCTGAACGCTTTTTTTTAAAGAAGAAACTCTTTTGTTTGCCTTTGCCTGGTCTGTAGAGGATAAAGGTGATTTCTGACCTCATGCTTTTGTCTTGTTCATCAGAAACACGAGCCTGTATGAGGAGCTGCCGCAGGAGCGCTCGACCTGGACTCCACCATTACATCATCGCTGTGGGATAAAACCAAGCCCCGCCTCCCGCCTTTCATTGGCTGAGCGGCCTGGCCCGCCGTTTCTATTGGTGAATAGCGGCATGAGGGGTATCTTCTAGGGGGCGTGGTCTCATCGTGTAAGGGCGCTTCAAATACACTGTAAAAGATGCATAAGGGAGCGATGCTGATGCTGGTGATGCGAGAATAATTTCACACCGGAGACGAGCCTTTCCAACGAAGAGCACGAAGATGATGATGGACTTCGTATTTAGGATAAAATAAGCTACATTATAAGCGGCAGCAATCTACCGTTGAAGCGACCGTGTGCGACGTGATAAGTAGAGAAATAGGTGAGAGGGAGATCCTGGATCAGATCCATCCGACAGTCGCTGGAGGTAAGGGCGTTTCTGAGAGCATCTCTGAGGCTTTTCTTGATGCAGTTTTGGAAGTTAGCAACTGAATTATTAGATGTAATTTAACCGCTTTTGAGTGTGCTGTGTGTGTTAAGAGTTGTAAGGCTGTGCTCCGAGAAGTTTCTTTTCTTTTTTGGCGGTTTGCTCGAGCTTACATCGAGATGATCGTCAGTTTTGTCTTAAAGGGATAGTTCACACAAAAAATGATAAAATAGTCACTATTTACTCACCCTCAAGTTGTTACAAAGCTTTATGAGTTTCTTTATTCTGTTGAATACAGAATATGGTATTTTAAAATAGAGAGGTGAAAGCAATGACTTCTATAATTGGAAAAACACTTACTATAGGAGTCAATGGTTACCGCTTTTCAGTTTTTTTTTCATGAAGGATGTGTAAATGATGCCAAAATTTTCAGTTTTGAGTTAACCATACCTTTAACCTGTTTTTAGAGACACTGTAGGAAGCTTTATGAGAGATTAACATATTTATAAACACTAGAAATGAGACTTGCTGGATTTTATATTGTTGTTTATAATTTATTTGGGTCACTTTTAAATTGTTGATATTACATTGTATACAGCAAATACCAAATACTCATTTTCTGTACATTTATGGAGCTGAGTGCATATTGTTAGTGTGTTTTAAAATGGCTGAAAACCATTTACTTCTATAGTCAGAAAAACACATACTATGGAAGTCAATGGTTACCGGTTTTCAGGGTTTTTTTTTCTTTTGTGTTCATCAGAATAAAGAAAGACAAACAGATTTGTAACAATTAATTGATGAGTAAATGATTACAGAATTTTCAGTTTTGAGTTAACCATACTTTTAACCTGTTTTTGGAGGCTTAGAGACCCCATAGGAAGCTTCAGGAGAGATTAACATTTAGAAACACTAGCGATAAGGTTATTATATTGTTGTATGATTTATTTGCAGTCATTTGTGTCACATTTAAATTGATAATGTTACATTGTATACAGCAAATTCTCATTTACTGTATTTTTATGGAGCTGAGTGCATATATTATCGTTTTTATATATAGTTTTGGATTAGCCATACCTTTAACCTGTTTTTGCAAACACTGTAGCTTCGAAAGAGATTTTCACATTTAGAAACATTAGAAACGAGCCTTGCTGGATTTGATATAGTTGTTTATAAAATTAATATGCTGTCATTTGGGTCACACTTTTAAATGGTTGATGTTAAGTTGTACGCAGCAAAATACTAATTTATTGTACATTTATGAATTTTGTAAATTTAAGAATAAAGAACGTCAAATAGGTTTATAACTAGTGAAGGATGAGGAAAAAATGATGGCGGAATTGTCAGTTTTGGGTTAGCCATAGCTTTAACTTGTTTATGGAGACTTAAAATCACCATAGGAAGCGTCAAAAGAGCTTTACATATTTAGAAACACACTAGAAACGAGTCTTGTTGGTTTTTATATTGTTGTTTATGATTTATTTGCTGTCATTTGAGTCATTTTTAAAATCATTGATGTTACATTGTAAAGTATTTTTTTACTGTATATTTATGGAGCTGAGTGCATATTGATAGTATGGCAAATATTATTGTATTTATTTATAGTAATATGTAAAATATGACACTTGTTTAAGTATTAAGTTTAGACTATGTTTGTTTAAAGCTCCATAAAAGAATAGTTCACCTAATAATGAAAATTCTGTCATCATTTGACTTACTCATCAGTCACTTGGCACAAACCTGATGAGTTTTTTTCTTCTGTTGAACTCAAAATAAGATATTTAGAAAAATGTTTGATGGTAACCATTGATTTCCATTGTATTTGTTCTTCCTAGTATGGATGTCAGTGGTTGCCAGTTTCCAATATTCTTCCAAATGTCTTAGTTTGTGTTTTCTCATCCGACATTTGTCACAAACCTGATGAGTTTTTCGTTTTCTGTTGAACACAAAATAAGATTTTTTTTAATTGGCTGAAAACCATTTACTTCTTTAGTCGGAAAAACACTTACTATGGAAGTCAATGGTTACCGGTTTTCAGATTTTTTTTCTTTTGTGTTCATCAGAATAAAGAAAGTCAAACAGGTTTGTAACAAATAAAAGATGAGAAAATGATGGCAGAATTTTCAGTTTTGGGTTAACCATACCTTTAACCGGTTTATGGATACACCGTAGGAAGCTTCAGGAGAGATGAACAGATTAAGAAACTCTGGAAATGAGGTTTGCTGGTTTGTATATTGTTGTTTAAGATTTATTTGTCATTTGGGTCACACTTTTAAATGGTTGATGTAACGTTGAACACAGCAAAATATTTATTTACTGTAAATTTATGGAGCTGAGTGCATATTATTAGTATAGAAAGTATTATCATATTTGTTTATAGTAATATGAAAAATTTAAGTATTAAGTGTATACTATATGTTTGATAAGCTCCTTAAAGGAATAGTTCACCTAAAAATGAAAATTCTGTCATGATTTGATTTACTCATCCGTCACTTGGCACAAACCTGATGAGTTTTTTCTTCTTCTGTTAAACTTAAAATAAGATATTTTGAAGAATGTTTTATGGTAACCGTTGATTTCTATTGTATTTGTTCTTCCTAATTTGGGTGTCAATGGTTATCAGTTTTCAACATTCTTCAAAATGTCTTATTTTGTGTTCAACAGAAGAAAGAAACTCTTTGGGACCACATAAGGAAGATTAAATAGTAAGTTATTTTTCATTTAACTGCCCCTTTAACCTTTGCGACCTTTAAAGTACCAAGAAGAAGCCATTACACAAATTTTCCTGATTTAATTGTCAATGTGTGAACAACTTGTAACAAAACTTTAACAACATGCAAGACCTTCTTCTATGTCCTAGAGTTGGACATAGAGAGTTTGTATACTGATTTTTATATGAAGGAAGAAATCGGGACATTTCTGCTATAGGAAATCAAAATAATTTGACATTTACATGCACTCCCGACTTCTGAAAGCTTCTGTTCTGTTCTGTTCTTTGACACGTGAAACAAATGCTAATATTCAGGTTAATGCAGAAAAAGCTATTCTTAACTATAATGCCAACGCAAAGAACGTTATTCTAGGCAGTGGCTTTCAGCTGCCATGTGACCCAAAGTTTCCTATGGTCATTAAGCCACAATTAATTATGTATTTATGTGTAGTACAACTGATTTATTTATTTATTTATTTATTTATTTATTTTAGAAAAATGGAATAGACCAACTGAAAATTTTTAGTTGCTCTTTTACGATTAAATTTACAATGCTAGATTTACGTATAATTTTAGTTTTATTTTGTAAATAACTGATACCACTTTTAAAATTACATTTTAAAAATAACTTTATACAAATATTAAATATATATTTTGTCATTTAGGGAAATAGAAAAGTTTCCATGTTTTCAAACATATTATTAATTAATTAATTCATTCATTCGTTCATTTTCCTTCGGCTTAGTCTCTGATTTTATCAGAGGTCACCACAGCAGAATGAACTGCCAACTTTTCCAGCATATGTTTTACACAGCAGATGCCCTTCCAGCCACAACCCAGTACTGGCCTCACCCATACACTCTCAAATTCACACACTCATACACTACAGCCAATTTATTTTATTGCTGCGAGGCAAAAGTGCTAACCACTGAACCACAGTGTCACCCCCGCCCAGACATTTTATATTATATTATATTATATTATATTATATTATATTATATTATATTATGTTATGTTATGTTATGTTATGTTATGTTATGTTATGTTATGTTATATTATATTATATTATATTATATTATATTAATTGTTTGACAACTCAATACAAATGTTTTAACTTAGACCATGTCCACACTTACTCAAATATTTTGTTTTTAAAACAGTTTTCCCCGCTTTCGCTTAAAAACGAGCTCCATCATTCCGTGTCCAAACAACCCGGAAAATCTTCACCCTGGTTGGAGTTTTCAGAAAGTTTTGGTTTCAGTCACCCGATACTTCTATGTTTTTGTATGGACAAAGAGCAAAGCTGCATAGAAAAAAAGTGCGGCTTTGAAAATACCAGTGTTTGGGTGGACAAACCAATCAACCAATGAAAACATTTGATATGTTGGCCAATTATCATTTTCTGAAAAGAAATAGCTCTAAATGACAAAATTCCTTATTTGAAATTTTGGAAAGTAAGTTATCAGATTATTATGGAATTAAACAAATATTAAATACCATTGAGGGTGGCATGGTGATTAGCACTCACAGCAGAAAGTTTGCTGGTTCGAGTCCCGGCTGGACCAGTAGGCGTTTCTGTGTGTAGTTTGCATGTTCTCCCCGTGTTAGCATGGGTTTCCTCCGGGTGCTCCGGTTTTCCCCACAGTCCAAAGACATGTGCTATAACTAAATTGTCCATAGTGTACGAATGTGTGTGTGTGAATGTGAGAGTGTATGGGTGTTTCCCAGTACTGGGTTGTGGCTAGAAGGGCATCCGCTGCGTAAAACATATGTGGGAATAGTTGGCGGTTCATTCCACTGTGGCAACCTGTGAATGAATGAAATGAATGAATGAATGAACAAATATCTGCATGACAGAGAGGTGTGATCAATTCAATTTAATGTACTAAGCATTTATGTCACTTATAGATTCTTTATCCAAATTTGACCAATCAGATGGGGCCATATATTTATACTCGTCTTCCCATTAGGTATAAACAGTTCTGCTATTGGCTAGAGAGACAAATACAAGACCAGCAAGCCATTTTCAGCCAGTCATAGTGCTTTGAAGTCTAGATGTTTGCACCTTGACATACTTTTTTGCCTGAATTAAATTAGATCAGAAACATATCCATTACCTGTTTGTTTCTTGTATGATCATTACATAAGTAAATAAGAGAAGTTTATTTATAATCTAATTTCAAGAGGATCACGTGCTTATGACTGCTTGCTGCTGGTCCCGCATTATTCAATTTATGATTCACCAATCAGACGATTCCTAAGCCACTATAAACACCCTAAGTTCCATATAACAGCCATCTTCATTTTGAAGAATCCCCCCTTCCACCCCTACTCCTCCTATTTTACTAGATGGGTGGCACAGTGGCCCAGTGGTTAGCACGTCACTGGTTCTAGTCCTTACTAAGCCAGTCAACGTTTCTGTGCTGACTTTACACATTTTCCCCGTGCTCACGTGGGTTTCCCCTGGGCCCCCCGGTTTCCTCCCACCGTCCAAAAACATGAACTTAAGTTAATTGACTAATCCAAATCAACACCATAGATGTACTCCTAGTAAGTAGGTATCTTTTAAGAGCAATCACTTTCTGCTCAGCAGCTACAAGCAGGGGAGTTCTCTAGGACTACCTGAGCTCAAACTCCCCTCTCGCCTTGCAAACGGGAGGGAGCCATGCCAAACAATCATGCAGCACTATTATACATTGCGCGCATCTGCATTTTTGGGTGCTATTGAGGAGCACAGTATAAAAGGTGATTTTTCTAATGTGAGAGACTTTTTATGTAATAGCGAGTAATGAATATAATCTTTTGAATATTAACACAGACAGAGGCTATAGCTATATTGGCTGTATATCTTGACTGACTGAGAGACTTTATATATTAGGGCTGTACGATATATCTAAAAAAAACTGATATTGCAATATTGAATTTTTCTACGATATATATTGCGATATGGAGTATAACTTCAACAGATAAAATGAAGGGTCTATTTGGACTATTACTATTTCATAATTTTAGATGCATTGGGATTATTTTGCAAGGGAGTGCATCTACAAAAAATATAATAAACCAATCACAAACATTGAGAAATACATTAGAGCAGGGGTCATAAACTGCCGGGCCATTTGCGCATCCCCCCTCTTTCTCCCTCCGGCTCACAACTGACATCAAAAATATAACGAGATTCGGCCAAACAAAGCATATATTTTTGAATCACTATTATTTTTGGGCACTCGCATACAGCCACTTGTGCTTTTGACCCTCCACCTGCTGGACATTTAAAGTACTGTACTATATGTTCAGGTTACTTTCGATTTCTCTTAGCATGCAGTCGAGAGTAACGCACAAGCAGATTATATCTGTGGCTGATTTAAATGTTGAGAAAGATATATCCGTAAGCGCTCTATTTTTACTAAAGCTCTATTTTTATAAATATTCAAGGGTCATTTGATTATAATCAGTTTTATACCACTTGTGCTGTGTTGTAAAATGGTGTAAATATGATCATTTTGCTAATATTCGATTCAAATTGACTCATTTAATAGATTTTCCTCATATGCATATTAAGATTTGTCACTGATATGACCCCTTGCCAATTTGAGTTTGAGACCCCTGCATTAGAGCAACGATACTGTTGAAGTAAAATATACAGTGCTTGATGGTTTTCTGTGCAGAAGTCTTTCAATATTCAGATATACAAATGTAATAATCCAATGTGAAATAACACTGTAGTCTTCATCGTATATATACAGAAATGCTATTAATCTTTCATAAAGTACGGAAACAAAATGTAATTTCTTATACCTGAATACTTTAACATGATTTAAATAATAAAAACACACATAAATTAAAAATGTTTTGGTAACTTTATGGTTAAACATTGCAATGACTTCACAACTCATGAATGTTTTCAAACATGGCTCCTGGTCAATTATAATACCGATTCGGCATTGCAGATCCTGCGATGGGACTATTGCAGATGCGCACTTTGTGATATCGACACGAAAACGGTGCCCTATACATAGAGCACATCTAACAGTGCATCGGTTACTTTAGAAAACATTACAAAAAAGCTGTGCATCACAAAAACAATCACATTCAGACTCTCTTTTTTGTCAAATGTACAAGAGTGCGAGCAAACATACGAACAAAAAAAAAACGGCTGCAGTTCACTTAACAGCCACCGGTGTCACTAATGCCAAGTGTTTCTAAATTTAAATCCCAGTTACCTCTTTAAATAATGTTTGACCCAAGAATGTAACAACATGTTATAACTTCATAAAAGGCACGTCTGGAATAATAATTTGGAAGCAGAATCTATGACCCCGTTTTGGCAGATGTTTTCTTGTTGAACTGCACTGATAGTTGTGTTTGCATGCGTCGAGCAAAACTGCGCTGTTTAATTATAGCTGCTCTAAATAAAAGCGCGCAGAAGAGCTCTGAAGTAGCGAATGTCCCGGGGGAGCGGGAGTGAATGTAGCAGAGACGGCGCACCAACCCTTAACACTCGTAATGGATGCTTACATCCTCAGTTCATGTGATCTCACACTCCATTTGACTACTAAGTGCGGATTCATTTCCTTGGGCTTCCTCCGCCGTTTCTTTAATGATAAAATCCTGGAGTGAGATTTTATTCCCAGGTCTTTGTTCAGCAGAGTGACAGCAGTTGGCCCATAGTGGTGGACAATTACTTTAAGTGATTTTGTTTTATTGTGCATTCACCTTTATGATGTTTTCAGTGTATATATTGTTTATAACATAAGAAAACATTTCTTTTATTGCTTAGTATGCAAAAATTATACAGTAATATAATATATAATTATGATGGCTTGAGTTCATTCATTCCTTTTCTTTTCGGCTTAGTCCCTTTTTTAATCTGGGGTCACCACAGCAGAATGAACCGCCAACTGATCCAGCACATGTTTCACGCAGCTGATGCCCTTCCAGCTGCAGCCCATCACTGGGAAACATCCATACATACTCATTCACACTCACACACCACAGACAATTTAGCCTATCGCATGTTTTTGGACTTGTGGGGTAAACCGGAGCACCCAGAGAACATGCAAACTCCACACAGAAACGCCAACTGACCCAGCTGAGGCTCGAACCAGCAACCTTCTTGCTGTGAGGCCTACATGCTACTCACTGCGCCACTGTGCAGCCCTATACTGTTATACTACATAAACGTATAGAATAGAACGCATCTCCTCCAAGAGTGTTCATACAACCACCAAACTAACTCCAAACCTCCAAACTATACTCAATTAAGTTGCTATATCTTTTTCATCTGATCCGACTTATGGTTTTCCGAAAACTGACTGGGAAAATTCGGAAAAGTCCCATTGACTTAACATTGGATTAAACTTTATGACCTCATAACTTTCCACCAGACTGTCATACAGACCTAAAGTTGGGCTCATTTAACTCAGACTACCAATCTGCCAACCACTGATGACCTTTCAGCTTACTAACCACACCCTAGCAACCATTTTCGGCACCTTAGCAACTGTCCTGTAGACTTCCATTGTAAAAAAACTGCCATTGACTTTACATTGAACATACTAACAACATACCGATCCATACTAGAAACATACTAATCATACTACCAACATGCTAATCCACACTAAATTTATGCTAACAACATGCTAGTTTATACTAGAAACATGTTAGCGACATGCTAATTCATACTAGAACAATGCTAACAACATGCTAGTTTAAGTTTCGGTGTGGAGTCCAAACCAAAGTCCAAAGACATGCGCTATACTGTAGGTGTAATCATTCATTTTCTTTTTCTGCTTAGTCCCTTTATTACTCAGAGGTCGCCACAGCGGAATGAACCGCCAAAATTTTAAGTTGAATCAAATCAGCCTTTCTAGTCATCTCAACTTATATCAATCAAACTGACTTAAAATGTAGTTGATTAATTCATTAAAGTAAGTTAAAGTAACAAAGACATTTGTAGTCTTGACTTTTAGTCATATCCTTTTTAAGGTGTATACGGTATATAGTCACTGGCCACTTTATTAGGTACACCTTCTAGTACAGGGTTGGCACATTTTTGCCTTCAGAGCTGCCGTAATACTTTGTGGCATAGAGTCAACAAGGTACTGGAAATATTCCTCAGAGATTTTGGCCTCCTGTCTTAGCTGACAGGAGTGGCACCCGGTGTGGTCTTCTGCTTCTGTAGCCCATCCAACTCAAGGTTCAATGTGTTGTGTGTTCAGAGATGCTCTTCTGCAGACCTCGGTTGGAACGAGTGGTTATTTAAGTTACTGTTGCCTTTCTATCAGCTTGAATCAGTCTGGTCATTCTCCTCTGACCTCTGGCATCAACAAGATATTTGCGCCCACAAAACTGCCACTCACTGGATATTTTCTCTTTTTCTGATCATTCTCTGTAAACACTAGAGATGGTTGTGCGTGAAAATCCAAGCAGTTTCTGAAATACTCAGACCAGCCCGTCTGGCACCAACAACTATGCCACATTCAAAATCTTAAATCCCCTTTCTTCCCCATTCTGATGCTCAGTTTGAACTGCAGCAGATTGTCTTGACCATGTCTATTTGCCTAAATGCATTGAGTTGCCGCCATGTGATTGGCTGATTAGAAATCAGAGTTAACGAACCGTTGGACAGGTGTACCTAATAAAGTGGCCGGTGAGTAGTTATAGTTCTAGGAGGATAATATCGAATGTGTGCTGCTGAGCTGGTGTGTGCATGCGTGTGTTTTAAAGTGTCCCTCCTCCTCCAGATCCTGCTGGATGTGGGCTGTGTTTCTCCAGCCTGAGTGCTGGAAGGGCTTTTCATAATGCACTGAAGAGTTTTGGGCTCACAGAAGCGCCGCTGCATTAGTTTTGGAGAGTTCACTGAGAGCCAGAAACACGTCAGGTCTTCTGTGGCCCAGAACAAATGAAACATGAAAAACTGTGTCCTTGAGTGAGCCCTTCTGTCCCCTGAGAGACACTTTTAGCTTTATCTCTCTCCACTGCTGCGTCTCTGTCCACATTTGGCTTTATCTTTGTCTCACATTCACTCTGTCCCTCTTGTCCAGTCCAGGACTTATCTTTATCTTCTTTGTGATCTGAAATCATTCGCACTTTCACAGAGCACCAAACGCTCAATCACAGGAAGACAAAGGGAACAGGGAGAGAGCAGCCCGGTTTCAGTGAAATTCTGAATTGAAAAATGTTTACTTTCTGATAAGGGAGAATCTGATTTCATTTGTCCAACAGTTTAAAAAATGTACATACAGTTAAAGTCAGAATTATTCGCCCTTCTGTGAACTTTTTTCTTTTTCAAATATTACCCGAATGATGATTAACAGAGCAAGGAATTTTCACAGTATTCATTCATTCATTAAGCCTCATTCAGTGACTTTGTAGCTGCTTGTCCCTCTGGGTGGTGACCACCAGGGTGGCAACCTCCTGCTCTCCCTCGGGAAGCCAATACAAAATTCCACTAGTCCACTAGTATTTTAAATGCCATAAAATCTGAAATTATTGTACATTATAGGATTTTTTTCATTATTGGTCGTACAGAGGTCGAAATTATCATACAAATACGATAATTATCATACATCTGGCAACACTGACGCTTAGCCTCTTTGCCCTTGTTTGGTATCCCCGGTTGGTGCGATGACGTGCGAACAAAATGACGGTTGGCCATTCCTACTGGTAGCTTCTTTTGGGTTCTTCAAAAACCTATGAGTGACGTCCCAGATACTACGTGCATTTCTTTTACAGTCTATGGTGGTGACCTGCTGCAAACACGGTTCCATACTATATGGTCTACAGCATGAAGAATACATCTACCTCTCAGTGAGCTGAGAGGGGATCACGTGAGCTCTACCAGTGCTCCTATTGGCTGTCGCTCAAGAAAGTCTCTCCTCATTTGCATAAGGATTCTCAACTTTGTCATGTCGCTCGACACACCCACCTGATCGCCAACAGTAAAAGAGCAGTTTGTCATACTGTAAAATTAAAATGTGGCAGTTTACCATAAAAAGAAGTTGCGGTAAGGCAATTTTACTATAAACTGAAATTGTGGTAGGGCCCTGCTACTGTAAAATACATTTACAGGTGAGTTACTGTAAAGGGGCAGTTGCAGTAAAGTAAGGCTGCATTTACACAGCAGTGACCCAATTCCGATTCTTTTCTCCCATGTGGGGCACAGATTTCTTTATTTCCTATACTATTTTTATTCTGGAGAAAGTCTTATTTGTTTTATTTCGGCTAGAATAAAAACAGTTTAATTTTTTTTAAAACCATTTTAAGGTCAAAATTATTAGCCCCTTTAAGCTATATTTTTTCAGATAGTCTACGGAACAAACTATTGTTATACAATGACTTGCCTAATTACCCTAACTTGCCTAATTGGTGTATAGTAAAGCCTTTAAATGTCACTTTAAGCTGGATACTAGTATCTTGAAAAATATCTAGTAAAATAGTATGTACTGTCATCATGGAAAAGATAAAAGAAATCCGTTAATAGACATGAGTTATTAAAACTATTATGTCTTTATGTTAAAATCTCTCTGTCTCTCAGAAATTGGATGGAAAATATACAGGGGGGCTAATAATTCAAGGGGGCTAATTATTCTGACTTCAACTATATATTCTAAAATATATTAGAATACTTTTAAAAACCTTTTGATTTAAGTATTTGTCAAAACTAAGACTAGTTAAAAAAATGATTCAGATAAAAAACAAACTCAGCGTATCAACCTACAAACATAAACATACAGTGCCATACAGTGCCATGAACATATAGAAAATCATCATGCTCAATAATGACTTTATTTGTCAGACAGCCTGAAATCAAACCACATTCCAAATGATCTTTCCAGCCAATGTTTTTGTAGCGTGCTCATAATCTGTCACTTTCTACAACTTTATTGCAAAGGTCTTCTGAAAACAGGGTGCAATGTGGGCAAGCATATAGATTTTCCCAGGGTATGATGATTTTCTATAGGCATTGTAATGCATAAATAGATACATAAAACATAAATAAAGGATTTCAAAAAATAATTAAAGGTTTTTTAAAAAATTGATTTAAGAATTTTTTTTAATTTTACTAATAACTCATATTTGTAATTGTATTGTACATTTCTTTTTTTGTATTTCAAATATTTGTTATTAATATTATCATATGGGCATATTTCTTTTCTGTGTATTTTATTATTCCAAATTAAATAATAATAATAATAATAATTATTATTATTATTATTATACTGTCATTCATTTCATTTTCTTTTTTCCTCTGTCCCTTTATCAATCAGTGGTCGCCACAGCGGAATGAACCGCTAACTTATCCAGCATATGTTTTAAGCAGCGGATGCTCTTCCAGCTGCAACCCAACACTGCGAAACACCCATACACTCTTACATTCACGCATACACTACACACAATTTAGTTTATTCAATTCACCTATAATGCATGTCTTTGGACTGTGGGGGAAACCGGAGCACCCGAGGGAAACCCACGCGAACACGGGGAGAACATGCAAACTCCACATAGAAATGCCAACTGACACAGCCGGGGCTCCAATCAGCGACCTTCTTGCTGTGAGGAGATTTTGCTACAGTGGGTAGCGCTGTCGCCTCACAGCAAAAAGGTCGCTGGTTCCAGTCTCATTCCGGTTCATTCCACTGTGGCGACCCCTAATTAATAAAGGGACTAAACCGAAAAGAAAATTAATGAATGAATGAGTAATATAATATAAGATAATATAATTTTATTTAAATGAATCTAAACTTAATGTCAAATTCTTCATATTTATTAACTTACTGAATACGATTATTAAAATGACTTTACAGCTCCCTTCACATTGTTTTCAGATAACAAACTCACAGCCAACAAACACACTTGCTCAAATAAATAAGTCGGTCAGTCAGTCAATCAGATTTAAAAAATAAAAAGGGTTTTGTCTAAAATGTTCTGTAAAAATCTGTATAATTAATATTTATAAATGATGTATTTATTTTTTGGCAAATTTGAAAGAGCTACTGAAACTGAAATAACGTATATGCTATGTGCATGACAGCATTTGTGGCTAAAAAATAAAAACTTATGCACTCCTTACACGGTGGCTCACGGTTAGCTATTGGCTAGAAGGACAAGTACAAGACAAGCGAGCCATTTTCAGCCAGGCATAGTGCTTTAAAGTCTGAATTTTTTTACCTGAATTATATTAGATCAGGCAACATGGTGGCTCAGTGGTTAGCACTGTCGCCTCACGGCAAGAAGGCTGCTGTTTCGAGTCCCAGTTGGCATTTCTGTGTGGAGTTTGCATGTTCTCCCCGTGTTGGTGTGGGTTTCCTTCGGGTTCTCCGGTTTCCCCCACAGTCCAAAGACATGCGGTATAGGTGAATTGGGTAAACTAAATTGTCCATAGTGCATGTGTGTGAATGAGAGTGTATGGGTTTCCCAGTGATGAGTTGCAGCTGGAAGGGCATCCTCTGCATAAAACATATACTGGAATAGTTGGTGGTTCATCCCGCTGTGGTGAACCCTTATTAATAAGGGACTAAGCCAAAGGAAAATGAATGAATTAATGAATTTGCACTCCTTTTCTTTCCATTCTACATTCTATACTGAAATTATGATTCTGCCACAGAGTCGGTGGACCTTTGTTTTGTGCCTCCAGCCTGGCATTGCTTGGGTTTGTTTTATAGCCCTAAAATATCAGCAGAAATGTTCTTTACTCTTTCATTAGACATTTAAAGAGTGACTCATAAGTCTATTTTCTTCACTCAGCCCACTCTTCCACGTCCTTTTATTTAGTATGCGAGTGTGTGTGTGGATATAGTGTGTGTGGATAAGTTGCTGTACACTTTGGGTCTTTACATTTGATGCTAAGTATTGTTTTCATCCAGCAGCTGGTGCAGTTGAACTCTCCAATTGCATTTATTAGAATCAAAAAAAGAGAAAGCTTTGAATTTTAAGTGTTTTTCTCTCATAAAACTGCTTACGCTGGTGTTTCTTTGATTCAGTGTGCATCCAGTTAAATCTGAGCGCTGCGCTTGCTCCTGTACACATTTCCAGCCTTTATTTAGCTCTCTTCAGCTTTGAATGCTACAACAATGACACGTATATAGTGTCACTGTCAGTGTAAACACGTAGTTATGATGCGTGTTAAATCTTGTGAATGTCTCATTTCTGTCCCATTAGCCATATTAAACTATTTACTTCATTTACCTTTAACATCACATCAGTTGCAAGTAGACATACAGTTAAAGTCAATGAATAGTCCAATTTTTTAAAAAAAAATTTCCAAATATTTCCCAAATGATGTTTAACAGAGCAAGGCATTTTTCACAGTATTTCCTATAATATTTTTTCTTCTGGAGAAAGTCTTATTTGTTTTATTTCGGCTAGAATAAAAGCAGTTTTTAAATTTTTTAAACGCCATTTTAAGGTCAATATTATTAGCCCCTTTAAGCTATATATTTTTTAGATTGTCTACAAAACAAACCATCATTTGACAATAATTTGCCTAATTACTCTAACTTGTTAACCTAGTGTAGTTAAGCCTTTAAATGTCATTGTATTTTTATTTATGTATCATACCGTCAGAAACTTATACCAGCCCACATCTATTCATAATATAGTTGATCAAAAGTGCCTTTCAGACAGAGGATTCAGCAGCCTTTGACTACATTTGTTCTCTTTAAAAGGGAAATACTTAGCTAATATGATGCTTAGATTTCCATTAAATACCATTTTTAAAATTTTCTTCTTATATTATTATTAGTATAATAATATTAGTATTAGTATTCTTATATTTATTTATTTATTTATTTATTTATTTATTTATTTATTTATTTATTTATTTATTCATTCATTCATTAATTCATTCATTGTTCTGTCATTTATTTTCAGTGTAAAATTATCACTTATTTTTAAATGCCAAAAACCTTTTTCCCTTATTTCTAAGTCTAAAGAGAAATGGACTATTGTTTGTTTGTAATGTAAAGTGGATGCTGACAACAGAGTGTGGATCTAAATGTAGATTTATTGAGAATGGTCAGGCAAGCAACGGTCACAATCAGGAACAAACAGATGTATGTAGGCAAATCCAGAGTCGTAGTCGAATACACAGGCAGATAATCAAAAGGCAGACAGAAATAAACAATAAAACAAACAGTACTGTACAACAAGACTCAGCAAAGTCTGTGTGTTTGTGTGCTGTATAAATAGTCCAACTAATCAGTCTTTGAGCAGCTTCAGCTGTGTGAGAGTAATCAAACGGGATCAGGAACCGATGTGTGTATGTGGTGCATGACCGGAACTTGTAGTTCTTGAAATGGCGGATTTGTAGTCCGTTAGCGATCTGTGTGTATACCAACGATCTGCACAGGCTGGATTGCTGGTGACCATGACAGTTTGTTTATTATTATTTCATGTGAGTTTTCATGTGATTTGCTAAACTAGTAGTGTTTTGAAATTAAGGAATGCATAATAATCGTGATAACCGTGATTATTCCTCTATAATCGTACAACCAAAATCTATAACTGTTGCATCCCTAGTCCAGATATCACATCCTCATGATACTATTGCAAAGGAGAGAACAGACAAAGTGCACTCAGGTGCTTTGTTGAAGGGATTCGGATTTCAATCTGCCAATCCGTCTTAGCATGAATCAACGTTCATCCTTTCCTCATCATCCTGTTTCTCATTATTTTTATTAAATATGATTATTTGATTATTTAAATTCAATTCAATTCAATTCACCTTTATTTGTATAGTGCTTATACGATGTAGATTGTGTCAAAGCAGCTTCACATAAAAGGTCACAGTAAATAGGAACAGTGTAGTTCAGTTTGTAGTGTTTAAGTTCAGTTCAGTTTAGCTCAGTTCAGTGTGGTTTAATAATCACTACTGAGAGTCCAAACACAGAAGAGCAAATCCATCGATGTGCAGCTCTACAGATCCCGAACCATGCAAGCCAGTGGCGACAGCGGAGAGGGAAAAAAAACTTCACTAATCGGCGAAAGTGAAGAAAAAAAACTTTGAGAGAAACCAGACTCAGTTGGGTACGACCATTTTAATTTCTCTGCTGGCCAAACATCTTGTGCAGAGCTGCAGTCTCAGCGGCGGAGGCTGGAAGCTGGCCTCAGCGAAGACTCGTCTGTCTCTGGAGCGTCACAGGAATCAGTCTCATGTTCTCCACTCCTCCATGACCACCACAGTAGCTGCTCAGGATACGGCCTGGTCCAGGATATGGAAACCTTGGGATCATCTTGTCGTTGGTCTTGGATCGAATCAGTGACTCTGAATAGTCTGAGGGCCTCGGGAAGAGTATCCCCAGGTGGAAATGGAGAATAAAGAGAATATTTAGCGTAGTTGCTGTTCATAGTGTATATACACAAGATTCAGAACCTGTGTGGAAGTCCGCTAAGTGGTGCACTGAGTGTATGCTTTACTAAATGGGTATTTAACTTTGAAATGATTTTAAATAATGAATAAGTTAACACACTGCTTTATTTACATTTACATTTAGTCATTTAGCAGACGCTTTTATCCAAAGCGACTTACAAATGAGGACAAGGAAGCAATTCACACAACTATAAGAGCAGCAGTGAACAAGTGCTATAGACAAGTTTCAGGTGTGTAAAGTCTAAGAATATTAATATAATTAATATTAATATAATAGTCTTATTTAAGAATGTTCAGTGCATCTGCCTGTCTCTGTGTAACTTTTTCAGGAGCCACCAAACTAGGCCAGAGGTCACAGAGACCTCGAGTAAAACTGGAAACAACTGTTTCTATTGTTATTTCTATGAGTTAATACTATCTAAATTAAGTCATTTTGCTATTTTTATGGTTAATTCTTTTAAAGTGATTCTACTTTTTATTCAAGATAGACTTTGTGTAGTAAGGATATTATAACTGCCTGAATGTAGATTATACCGGTTTTTAACCAGTTTTGATAAAGACGGCTGAGACTACACTCAGCCTTGGATAAGAAACAGATTGTACTTTAAGTGTGTGTGTTCTATTTGATTGTGGATCCTTTTCACAGGTCTGGAGTCAGCTCTAAACAGTCTAGTGGATGTCTGACGTTTATAAGCTTAAGATATTGTTCAGAATTGTACACACACACCCATGTGGAAATTTTCCTAGTCTATCTGTGTTTTAACCAATCAGGTTGGAACACCTATACGTATGACGCAGTTAATGACGTTATGTGAGAGTATGATTGTTATTGATTTGTGATTGTAAGCAGAGCGGCCTAGGAACTCATTGCGAGTGTTGAAGCTGGCTTCTGCTGATGAAACTGCAAACTATCTTCAGTTAACTTTATTTATTTATCTGAATCTCTGACTCCGGCTCTTCTTCATCTGACAGACTGGTCATTCTTTGGGTTAAAATTGTATATAATCCCTACACTGTATACAGTTGGACAGATGTTGCTTGCGTCACTGCATTGTTATTATTATTAGTACAAAAAGTTTTAACAAGAGACCAAGTGAAGACCGACTCAGATTGTAATTTAGGAGAGATTATCCAGCCAGCTGTTCACTAGTCGGCTGCGAAACTTCTACATTTTCCGCCTCTGAGCTTTTAAAAGCGATTATGTTTACTGGAAACAAACGAGCGTCCTGACAATTGTGTTTACAAGCTGGCCTACATTTCACACTCTGCAATGTACACAGAATATAATAATGCTTAGCTACCGCAAACCACCAACGTAATGCTATGATCAAAGCAGCAGAGAGTAAGACAGTGGTGATCTGAGATTAGGAGTGTAACCGATAACCCGCCGGGGCTCATCTCTTTAGTACACTTTCCTTCCCTTTTTATTTGCCATGCCTGAACACAACCCCTCGCATCTGCAAACGTATTGGAGCCGATGAAAAATTCATGGACGGCTTATTAATTATTGAGAGCACTGCAGGCAGGTCTTTAATTTTCATCCTTGCTTTTCGCTATTGGGTAAAAAGCGGGGGGAAAAGCAGCTGTTAATTGGTGTGAAGGAAAGATGCATCTGGGCTGTCATGATTTGTCAACACTTCTTGACCTCATTTCCTTATTCGGTTCTTCACTACATTCTCACGCACTGATATGTAAATATAACCCAAGTGGATAACCGTACTGTACTCAACTAATATAAATCAAGTCTAGCTTAATGATGCATGAAACTTAAGGCCCCCTTAAGTTTGAATCTTTTAAATCTCATCTCTGATAATCCTGTGGAAACGGGTTGCCTTCATGTGGCTTGTTCATAACTCTGCACACCATTATGACATGCAGAAACTATGAAAATATGCAAATTCACACTTTGAACAAGAACAAGAGGAAGAGCGGTGTTATAGTAATATATTATAAATACATTACCCTCTGAATTGGGATGCGTGAATTGTGCTCTATGATGTCATAACAAGACATCAATTGATATCATTGGGCTTTGGTAAATGCAATTGATATCATTGGGCTTTTAGTAAATGCTACACATTGGGAAGTGATAGTGTTGGATTAATTGAATGCATCTGAAAGAGAACGCGATCCTTAAGAACAAGAGGAAGAGCGGTATTATAGTAATATATTATGAATACATTACCCTCTGAATGGGGATGCGTGAATTGTGCTCTATGATGTCATAACAAGACATTAATTGATATCATTGGGCTTTGGTTCGACTACATTATTAAACAGCTAATAATGTGTTGTTGATGTTAGCCATCTTAGATATTTTGTTATCTATTATTATTATTTATTACATGATATTAGATATAATTTTAATCCAAAATAAGTGAACTTTACATAAAAATAGTAAATATATTGCTTTTTATTTTTAAGACTTTTATAGTAAATAATAAAATAATAATAAAAATACCTATAATATAATTACTGTACATACACATATATATATATATATATACACATATATATACATACACTTGTATAAACTTATATTAACCTACCGTACATATATATATCTTAATAACATTAGCAGGTATAAACATTCTGTTTATACCTGTTTATATCTCTGTCTGTTTGTCTGTCTGCTTGTCACCGCTGATTCGGTGGAGGCACTAGAAAATCTCACATGTCAAAACAGACGTAAATTCGGACAAATATTGCACTGCAAAGAGCAAAACTAGTTTAAACTTAAGCATACCTTAGCACATGACCATGGAACAAATGGGATAATCAACGGCTTGTCGTGCCTTAAAGGATTTTTTGCGGACCGTGTCGTTCTTAAAAAAGGGAATACATTTGATGCATTTGCATGAGCTACTGTGTGTTATACAGTATATAAAGTGTGAGTGTATGTATGTGTGTATATATATATATATATATATATATATATACACACACACAGAGGCCACCTGTCCAACTGTTTGTTAACACAAATGTCTAATCAGCCAATCACATGGCAGCAACTCAGTGCATTTAGACATGGTCAAGACGATCTGCTGCAGTTCAAATCAAGCATCAGAATGGGGAGAAAGGTGATTTAAGTGACTTTGAAAGTGGCATGGTTGTTGGTGCCAGACGGGCTGGTCTGAGTATTTCAGTACTGCTGATCTACTGGGATTTTTACACACAACCATCTCTAGGGTTTACAGAGAATGGTCTGAAAAAGAGAAAATATCCAGTGATGTGGTGGTGGATTAATGGTGTTGGGGATATTTTCTTGGCACACTTTGGGCCCATTAGTCCCAATTGAGCATCATGCCAACGCAACAGCCTACCTGAGCATTTTTGCTAACCATGTCCATCCCTTTATGACCACAGTGTACCCATCTTCTGATGGCTACTTCCAGCAGGATAGCGCACCATGTCATAAAGCGTGAATCATCTCAGACTGGTTTCTTGAACATGACAATGAGTTCACTGTACTCAAATGGCCTCCACAGTCACCAGAGCTCAATCCAGTAGAGCACCTTTGGGATGTGGTAGAATGGGAGATTCACATCTGCAGCAACTGTGTGATGCTATCATGTCAATATGGACGAAAATCTCTGAGGAATATTTCCAGTACCTTGTTGATTCTATGCCACAAAGGAATAAGGTAGTTCTGAAAGCAAAAGTGTGTCCAACCCAGTACTAGTAAGGTGTACCTAATAAAGTGGCTGGTGAGTTTATATATACATTTATAACGGCTAAAGTTCAGTCTTGACCAGACAAATGTCTCATTTTAGTCTTTTCATCATTATTTCCTTTAGGGTCTTATTACTGTAATCTCTCAGCTGTGTATTTGTATTCCAGATTCTGGTGTTTCCCTCAGTGTGTCTGTTATTCACTCATTCATTCATCCGTCTCTCTCTCTCTCTCTGTCTGTCCCATCAGCATCACACACATATGCACAAGGAAGCCCCCCGGGTCGGTCCTTTTTTGCTTCTTTCTGTCAGGTTGCCATGGCACTAGGCAAGGTGGCCCCATTTCCTGCCTTGCAGAGGGGCCGAGTGGGGTTACGAGAGCCACCGTCCTAGTGTCTAATGTGATCAGACAGGCGTGTGGAGTAATGTCGAACACTGAGACACTCTCACACACATACACACACACACACACACACACACACACACACACACACACTCACTCCACCTCTCTACAACGCTGAAGGTGTGCAGATCTCCACAGCAGCAGGATGTGCAGAAGCAAGATGGTTGCTGCTTAAGACCATCCCTCTCCAGTGTGTTAAACGCTCAGCACTTCTGAGACGGGAGATAGTTAGAGGGGATGACTGTAGTATTGGTAACCTAGTAACCAACAGTAAACTAGGCAATCATAATGAAGTCTGCAAATACGTTTCTATGTCCAATTGTTTGCATTAACCCTTTATTAAAGTCCAAAATTAGAGGGGTTGACTGTAGTATTGGTAACCTAGTAACCAACAATAAACAAGGCAATCATAATGAAGTCTGCAAATACGTTTCTGTGTCCCATTATTCGCATTAACCCTTTATTAAAGTCCAAAATTAGAGGGGTTGACTGTAGTATTGGTAACCTAGTAACCAACAGTAAACAAGGCAATCATAATGAAGTCTGCAAATATGTTTCTATGTCCAATTGTTTGCATTAACCCTTTATTAAAGTTCAAAATTAGAGGGGTTGACTAGTATTGGTAACCTAGTAACCAACAGTAAACAAGGCAATCATAATGAAGTCTGCAAATATGTTTCTATGTCCAATTGTTTGCATTAACCCTTTATTAAAGTTCAAAATTAGAGGGGTTGACTAGTATTGGTAACCTAGTAACCAACAGTAAACAAGGCAATCATAATGAAGTCTGCAAATATGTTTCTATGTCCAATTGTTTGCATTAACCCTTTATTAAAGTCCAAAATTAGAGGGGTTGACTAGTATTGGTAACCTAGTAACCAACAGTAAACAAGGCAATCATAATGAAGTCTGCAAATATGTTTCTATGTCCAATTGTTTGCATTAACCCTTTATTAAAGTCCAAAATTAGAGGGGTTGACTAGTATTGGTGACCTAGTAACCAACAGTAAACAAGGGAATCATAATGAAGACTGCAAATAAGTTTTTTTATGTCCATTATTCGCATTAACCCTTTATTAAAGTACAAAGTTAGAGGGGTTGTCTGTAGTATTGGTAACCTAGTAACCAACAATAAACAAGGCAGGCATAATAGAGTCAGCTGATTGGTCACCTGGGTGTAATGTTTGCTACATCAGAGTTTATTTTGCAAATGCGTTTCCATCCCCCATTATTTATAATAGCCTGTGTTCAAAGTCCAAAACCACCTCAAGCAAGCTATAATCTTTCAGCAAATTAAGGGGACTTTATTCCAATTTGTCATTTTTATCAGTAGTTTCTTATGTGATCTTTAAAAATGCACATGTGGAGTTATCGGTGCTGAGCTCGCTTGCCTCCTGATGGTGAATTCGGCTGTACTCATGACCTGTTATTTGGTAGTTTGGTCTTTTATTTCACTAATTTAGCAAACACTAAATGATGACTGGGAAACAGTTTGAATTTCTGTTTATTATAAAAATGTTATGCTCCATTTGGGATGACAATAAACCCATACACTACTACGAGGTTGAGTGTATAAGTGCATAGTGTATAAATTTATTTATTGTCATTTCGATATATATTGTATACAGTGTCATATGAGAACGCAGCTTGAGTCTGTCTAACCGTTTATGCCCTTTATAATTCAGTATCATTCAAATGAGTCGGATTCTTTTTATAGTCTGTGCTGACTCGTGCATATGATCCACTCTTTGATATGGTGTATCAGGACCAGAGCAGGGCGTGTATATGCTATACTTTGTGTAATATTAATGTGAAACTAGAATTTACTCAGCACACTTGAAAGCATATGATACACTTACTGAATCATCCATCCCCTATATAGTGCACTATGTGCCATTCACCATATAGAAAAGTGTACTTGTAATAATTACATTTATATAGCGCTTTTCTCGACACTCGACACAATGGGGGGAATCTCCTCATCCACCACCAGTGTGCATCATCCACCTGCATGACCCGACAGCAGCCAGTTTGCGCCAGACCGCACACCACACCAGGTGATTGGTGTAGAGGAGACAGAGTGATGAAGCCAATTATGATATGGGAATGGTTAGGAGGCCATGATGGACAGAGGCCAGTGGGTTAAACCCTACTCTTTTTTGAAGGACATCTTGGGAATTTTTACCACCACAGAGAGTCATGACCTCGGTTTAACATCTCATCCGAAAGACGGCGCTCACTGAGCAGTATAGAGGCCCCTTCACTATACTGGGGCGTTAGGACCAACATAGACCGCAGGTTGAGTGCCCCCTGAAGGCCTCACTAACACCACTTCCGGCAGCAACCTAGCTTAGATTCAGTGAGCGGCCATATGAGAGTTGCAGAGAGCTAGCTGCCGGCTGTGTAGAACAGGCTTTATTGTGAATTTCCCAGTGTGTCCTGTGTGCTGACCTTACCATACAGGTACCAGCCTAATCTTACAAGGAATAATACTATTAAATATTTTTTTAGAAAAGTGGCTAATTTGTATGAATTCATATGATTTTATTCATATAAAAAAGTACCATTTTAAAGGTAGGTGTACGTCTAAACCCACCCCGCATTATGGGATGAGCAAATCATACTGAAACGTACTAAACCTACAAAAAAATAAAGAAAACAGAGCATTTATGAAATTATTTTCAGACAGGTGAGTGGGTTTAACAAACCACCTGTAGAAACACACTTATCTCTCTATAAAAAAAAACACTCCCCCTCCTAACTAGCACTTAATTTTCTGAGCACTAACAGTGTATAATAATCAGCACTTCTTGTGTGTATTGCCTCTTCTTGTTGAATCACTGAATGCCTCGTCAATTGTAAGTCGCTTTGGTCAAAAGCACCTGCTAAATGACTAAATGTAACATGTAAGAGTATGTAATGAGATCGTACAAATGAATACCAATTAGCCACCAAATACCAAAGTAATGAATTGTCGTGAGATTGCGTATTTTATTGTTCCCATTAATAAGCATTTCTAGTGCAGATAACCACAGTGCTGGCTACAATTTATTTTTGACCAATATTCCTATATATGTACATGTACAGTTGAAGTCAGAATTATTATCCCCCCTGAATTATTAGCTCTCTTGTTTATTTTTGTAAATTTTTGTTAAATGTAGAGAAGATTTTTTTTCAACACATTTCTAAACATAATAGTTTTAATAGCTAATTTCTAATGATTTATTTTATCTTTGCCATGATGAAAGTAAATAATATTTGACTAGATAACGTAAACGTAAGCATTTTATGTTTTGTCAGTTTAGTGGCTAATTCGTTCGAATTCGTACGAGTTCAGTCGTACGAAATTGTACGATTTTAAAAAGGAGGCGTGGCACCTAACCCCACCCCTAAACCAAACCGTCATTGGCGGATGAGCAAATCGTACTAAATTGTACGAATTAGATTGTACGAATTAGCCACTATATCAAAAAGTTACGAATTGCCGTGAGATTATGTTGTTTGTTCTGTAGACAGTCAAAAAAAATTGCTTAAATGGGCTAATAATGTTGACCTTAAAATGGTTCATAAAAAAAATTTAAGCTGCTTTTATTTCTGCCGAGATAAAACAAATAAGACTTTCTCCAGAAGAAAAATATGATCAGACATACTGTGAAAATTTCCTTGCTCTGTTAAACATCATTTGGGAAATATTTAAAAAAGAAAAAAAATTCAGAGGGGTCTAATAATTCTGACTTCAACTGTATGTAAGTTTAGGCTCTTGCTTGAACCCTTGGGTTAAATGTGACTGATTTTAGCCATGTCTTGTAGGGACACTTAGGCCCCATTTACACTGCTAGTTAAATGTGACCCAATTCTGATTTTTTGCTCATATGTGACACAGATCGGATCTGTTCTTTGACCATGTAAGCATAAAAATAACACACGCATTCTGCTATTCAGAGATCGGTTTCAGGCCTCCTGAAATGAATCAGATATAAATCGGAAATGTGACAATGCGGCTATCATGTAAACAGGCAGATCGGATTTATTGAGGCATTAACTTTTGTACATCAGTAAACTTGCAACAATGTGGTAGCTCTCCGTGGTTTAATGATGTAGAAAGAAGAGCATGTGTGGAAATGCAGACGTGGTAAACAACAACAACAACAGAGGAAACATGGAGAAGGAAAGCGGTCAGTCGCCACAATTTGCTCCCACCAGACCTGAGTTCTCTCTCGTACCCACAAATTCCTCTAAATGGTGGAGGACATCATATATAAACCATAGGCGCAAGCTACGATGATGGCCCTTTTCCTCCTACTCCGTCTCAAAATGATTTTAAAGTTGGGCGAACTTCGCATGTTTCGCAGAGCTGAAAGCAAGACAATTTCTTCCATCGTGGCTAGTGTGGATGCTAGAACCCGCCTTCACGTATGCGAGACATCGTAAATGTATAGCAAGTATGAACACATGAATCAGATATGGGTCACGATTAAAAGAACGTGTAAATGAACAGGCAAAATGATCAGATCTAGGCAACAAATCAGAATTGGTCATCAAGACCTGACAGTGTAAACGGGGCCCCTAGATGCAATTTGTGAAGCATTTGATTCACTTACATTTGATTCACTTGCATTTGATTGAGAACATCTTATGAGAATGTAAAGTGGATAGTGATCCATCCCAGCAGGCACAGGATGTCAACATTATGTCAGATTGACGTTGTAATCAAACGTTGTGGGGCGCTGCATTTTGTTTAGAAAAAAAAATCGGGTTGACGTCAGAACCCAGCGTCAGGGCGACGTCAGTGTCCAACGTGGGGCTGACATTGCATTTTAGTTACTTTCCCACGTAACCTAAAAACAACAGAATATCAACGTCTAATGATGTTACATCTTGACATTCTGTGGACGTTACCAATATGACGTCTATCAGATGTTTGGTTGCCATGCCTGATGAATAAATGTCAGTATTTGACGTCAATATGACGTTTGTTTAGGATGTTGGCTCGATGTTGGATTTTGGTCACTTTCCAACACAAACTAAAATCAACCAAATATCAACGTCATTTCACGTCATTATTGGACGTCAAAATAACATTGTCCTTAGATGCTGGCAACCTAAATCTAACCTAATTTTAATGTCTTATAACGTTGTGTGTCTGCTGAGATAGTTGCAGAAAAGATACTACTTTAATTAATGAATGTTTTTATCTTCTGAATGGCAATGCTGTCATTTGTTTTGACACACACTAGCTTAAAGCCTATGTAAAATCAAAATGTGCAATGTTTATTTTGCTAGCGCACGTTGGTATTCTTTTGGTGAACAATTAATCTGTTCAAGTTAATCCACTGAACAAAAGAAAAAGTTTATTTAGGTAATCTTCAATCACAGTCTGAGCGTTTGCTTCTGTGTTTGGATTTTCGGTCCTTCTCTGTTGACGCCAGTTTCACGCTTCAGCCACATTTTTTCTTAATGTTCTTAATGTTAGCTTGCTAAGAGAGGTGTGATGTGCAAAAAGAAAGCCCCATCCCCTACTCAATATTTTATTTCAGTTGGAAGTAGATCAACATACTGAAATAAAAGTCTCAGCTACTTCTGGTTAACGCAGACTTTAAGACTAACATATTGATACTAACACCCACACAACTTCAATTTAGACTTCAGGTGGGCTTAAAAATTAATCTGCTTCTCTGATTCAAATGTGGAGGGAAAAATCTGACATCTGCTGACATACCAAAGTCAGAGATCTGAGAATGAACTCAAATAATGCTATTTGAAATGATCGAATTATTTGAGCTGCTGTGTGTCTACAGTTGTCTGTTTCTTCCATTTTTCCCCCAGTTGCTTTTTAAAATGCACGAGTTGGCAGAATGAGAGTTTGCGCACAGAGAATAGAGAAACACTTTAGCCTTAAGCAAGAAATATACACATATATGCTAATACACATGTAAATGCTCGGCCAACGCATTTCTGGCATAAAACGGCTCTTTTCTGAAAGAAGACTCACTTGTTATTCTCTGCATTGTTGCTGGTAGTTTAACTAAGGTTACACTGGTAACTATTTAAAGAAATCGAAACAAATGATACAGTATATAAATATTTTTGATTGATTTAAATATTCATAAATTAAAGTTTTTATGGACGTGTGTCATATACAAAAGAAAACCATCATCATTGAAAAAATATACAGAATACAATGTGTAATACAACTTTTGTAATAAAATATTTGTCTAATTTTTTTCTGAGCAAAAAGTAACGATGTGCATCAGGGCTTGACATTAACTTTTTTGATCACCAGCCACTGTGGCACTGTGTCCAACTTTACTAGCCACTCGCCATTTTCACTAGCCACAATTTTATTGTTGGAAAAATATATTTTACATGCATAAATGACTTGATTTAGAATCTGTGTTATTTCCACATGATACATTCACATTTTTGTGTCGTGGATGAGCTTGCTCAATGAGCATGAGCAAATGGGTTGTGCTTTCATAGTGGTTCACTTGACTTTTCAGGGCTCAACATTAAATTAAGGATTTACCTATTTTTTCTCTGGCCACACTAAAAACTTAAATAACTAATTGCTTCTCAGCTACAAAATGTAACTAATTAAAAAAATAAAAATAAGCTAAATATAGCTGTGTACATGCACTTTTTATTAATCAAAACCTTTCTTTAAAAAAAAAATGATATTTAAAAAAAATGATTGTCATATATCTAAATATGTCTCCTATTAAATCATTGTTGTAAAGGATGATAATTAAACCTTAAATAAAAAATAACTGTAACCAAAAGAAAGCAGATGAAAAATACTGTGTGATAATGAAAAGATGATATTAAAGCCGTCGTCAGTTAGTGAAGAAAGCCTGCATCTCGCCGTGCGCGTGATCATCCTCTCATTTGGTATTCACCTGCTATCTTTTGCTCGTGCGAACAGTTATTTTGTCAGTCGTGCTGCTTCTCGATGAATTACAACTTAAAATTAATTTTCAGCCAGCCAAAGTGGCTAGCGGGAGCGTCTCTTTAACCCGCCACAGCTGAAATCTACGCGCATTTGGCGGGTTCGCCGGTGTTAATGTCAAGCCCTGACGTGCATACATTTTTAGTATAACTTACAAACAACACCCACTAAAATGTCATTCAGCTAAACAACAGTTTGGGACTTCACACATTTAAAGTAGACACATGCATTAAAGATGCTTTCTAAGTATCCACAATTTTTTTATAACTGTAAATTGATAAGTACACCAAAATTATTGTTTCTTTTTCTTTCTTTTTTTTTACATATACAGTTGAAGTCAAAATAATTAGCCCATTTGTGGCTTTTCTTTCTAATAGTTCCCAAATGATGTTTAACAGAGGAAGGAAATTTTCACAGTATGTCTGATAATATTTTTTCTTCTGGAGAAAGTCTTATTTGTTTTATTTCAGCTAGAAAAAAAGCAGTTTTAAATTTTTTAAACCATTTTAAGGTCAAAATTATTAGCTTCTTTAAGCTACATTTTTTCAATAGTCTACAGAACAAACCATCGTAATACAATGACTTTCCTAATTACCCTTACCTGCCTAGTTAACTTAATTAACCTAGTTAAGCCTTTAAATGTCACTTTAAGCTGAATACTAGTATCTTGAAAAATATCTAGTCAAATATTATTTACTGTCATCATGGCAAAGATAGAATAAATCAGTTATTAGAAATCAGTTATTAAAACTATTATGTTTAGAAATGTGTTGAAAAAATCTTTTGTTTTTGTTAAACATATATTGGGGAATAATAATGAGGGGGGCTAGTAATTCAGCAGGGCTAATAATTTTGATTTCAACTGTATATACCCAGTCAAGATTACAGGATATAGATGCATGACTAGAAAAGCCAAGTCAACTATCTTCTTCTGTGATAGTCAGATCAGCATAATTTAGTGGAAGTAAATTCCAATTTTTTTAAATTCTAAAGATTTTATTAGAAAAATACCAGATTTAAACATGACCGAGCAGGTACAAGCTTCGATAATACATTGTAAAATCGAGGACTTAGAGAAACTCATTCATGCTTTTATGAGCAGAAAGGTGGATTACTGTAATGGACGCATTATCCAGAACGCTGCTGCCAGGATTCTGACCAGAACTAGAAAATCAGAGCACATCACACCTGTCCTCAGGTCTTTAAACTGGCTCCCAGTTACATTCAGAATAGATTTTAAAGTATTATTACTGGTATATAAATCACTAAATGGCCTACCACCTCAATATATTACAGATATGTTCACTGAATACAAACCTAACAGGTCACTCAGATCTTTAGGATCAAGTAAATTAGAAATTCCAAGAGTTCAGTCAAAGCAGGGTGAATCCGCCTTTCGCTATACTGTGGCTCCCTGCTGCTGGAACCAGCTTCCAGAAATGATCAGATGTGCTCCAACATTAGGCACATTCAAATCAAGACTGAAAACACATCTGTTTAGCTGTGCCTTTACTGAATGAGCACTGTGCTATATCCGACAGATTGCACTATTATGTCTTTCTTTTCTATTTCATTCCTTTAAAACATTTTTAAATCCATTTTAATCTGTTTTTAATCATTTTTATTGTTTTTATTTGTCTTATACTTGTTTCTTATATTCGTGTTTATGTAAAGCACTGTGAGTTACCATTGTGTATGAAATGTCCTATATAAATAAACTTGCCTTGCCTAAAATTAAGTGTAGTTTTTATTATATTAAAGCAATAATAATATATGAAAGTGATTAAATAAAAGTAAAGATCATGTGTTACTGTGTTTGTAAAAAAAACTCAAAGCAGTGATGGAGTTATCCGTGTCTGAAATGGCACACTATACAGTACATCATGCACGTGAATTATCTTGTTGTCCAGAGTCTGATAATCTCTCTAATATGTAAGTAAAGCTGCATGTGGTGTCTAATATTCAATGCCTTTTTGTTAATTAAAGTGCACTTTTTTTTGTTATATTCAGTCTACTTTATTCAAATTAAAATGTGTTTATTGGCCATATAAAGCTACTATAACCATCTTCATATGATTGAACTTACTCAGCACGATTCTCCTGTGAGTAGTTGACCTGAAAGAGAAAACAGCTTATGCTAAAGTCAGCTACGGCACTCCTCCCTGAAATTGCATACTCGCATTGTAATATGAATTCAGATCGTGCTCATATATTTGGCTTTCAGACTTTACTCTCAGTGTCATTAGTCATGTTGAGATCTCAAACACCATCCTACGTTCCCAGTAGCATTGTTTTCAAAGAAGAGAACAAGTTGTAGGTGTGTAGAGGTGGTGCTGGTGTTGTTAAAATCTCATCATTAAAGGTGCTGTATGCACGTTTTTGACTCTTCTAAATCATATTCATTCAATTTTATTTGGCTTAGTCCCTTATTTATCAGTGGTCGCCACAGCGGAATGAACCGCCTACTAGGGTTGAGTGATGTTGACCATTTTGGGTGATGTTGACCATTTTGGGTGATGTTGACCATTTTTGACCATTTTGGTTGGGTGATGTTGACCATTTTGGGTGATGTTGACCATTTTGGTTGGGTGATGTTGACCATTTTGGGTGATGTTGACCATTTTTGACCATTTTGGTTGGGTGATGTTGACCATTTTGGCATTGTACGATGTTTAATGTGAAACATCACGATGGCATCGTCTGTAAATTAATTAATTAATACATAATGAATTAATTACTTGTAGCCTACCGTTTCAACTACCTGAACCGCATGCTCTTTGTTTTACCCAAAACCAAATCATAAATAAATAAAGATAAGCTACACATAGATTACCACCTGTCAATCACTTTTTCCACGAGACTCTGGCATGAATAGGCAGAGTGATCTGTGTCGTTATAATGGCGTCGACAAACTTGGTTGCTAAAAAAGGTGCACAATCAACAGGAACCAACCAACAGTATCTGAGGTTTTCACTAAAATTACTAAGTACAAGCGTGAAAGCGAAGGATTGAAGCAGTGTACTGACACTGTGACATGTTACCTGGTATATTCTAGATAAACTGTCCGCGCACATAGCCTACACTGTAGCGGAGTGCATCGACCCAACTCTACCACCAACTATTCCGGCATATTAATGCAGCGGATGCTCTTGCAGCCGCAACCCAGTACTGGGAAACACCCATACACTCTCAAAAGTCTTTGGACTTTTCCTTGGCAGAAACCACAGCATATTTAATTTCAGGCTACCTCAGTTTTGAATTAACCCACCTGGGCGTGTGGAGGACCAGAAGCAGTGTTGCCAGATGTAACTGACTGATTCCAGCCTGGAACTGGAATCAAGAAACTGGAAATGAAAATTGTCGAAAAAACGCTGAAAACCAAAAAGTGCCGCCCAACAATCAGTAGACTATGATAACCTGAGGAGCGGGGGGGCGGGGGAGTTAGGGAGAGGAGGAGTGATTGAGATGTCGTGTCGGGAGGGAAATCACACGCGTTTCTACACTGTTCTAAGCGTTTGTATGCGAAGAATGGGGACTATGGCATCTCTTTGGAAGATCAAAACAGGTTTATAAGGGCAGACCGGGGCCGTTGGAAAACCGCCCAAATTTTCACTACGTGCCTATGTCATTTTTTACCCGCAAAAATAAATTCAAAACTATTTAAAGTCTTACTAGGTATACTTGAAACACCCAGGCAGGTGTGTTGAGGCAAGTTGGAGCTAAATCCTGCAGGGACACCGGCCCTCCAGGACCGAGATTGGTGACCCCTGTAGTATGGGGTGAAAATGCAGTGTGACCATGGCTAAAGGCTTAATCTTCAGGCACACTCGTGATCTGTTGGTGTTCTCAGTCTGGCAAATTATTTGTGCATCATGACGGAGGAGGAAAAAAAACCCTCTCCAATATTTTGAATTTAGACTGCAATACCTAGTTTAACCACTAGGCTATTAGTCAATTCCACATACTGCGCCTTTACACTTTTGAATTCACTAAGAACCTTAACAACAACCCAATGCATGAGATTACATGCTCAAAATCAAATGTTTTGGACTTTTATGCACCGATACACAAGCCTTTGAGGTACATCAGACGTTTGAGGCTCTTTGCAGCAAAGCGGGACACACCCCATCCGTCTGGCTGTCCCTCCCCGTCTCCAGCACACCTCTCAGGGGAGATCATTTGTGTTCAGTGCATGCAAAGATCACAGTGTGGATATGGATGGATGGGGGGGGGGGGGTTCATTTCCAGAGCCAGTGCCGTCTTGTCCGCGTTTTGTCTTTGTTCTGAGAATTTTGAGCAGGCCGATGACTGAACGCGAGAGCACTTTCCACAGGCTGAGCAGATTAAAAGACTCCAGGACTCAGCGGAATAAGCAGCCCGTGTCTCAGTGTGAAAAGCGTTGGATTGGCTTGTTTCACCGCCGCCACACGTGGGCTTGTCTGCCACGGCGTGCTGTTGAAAGCACACAGTCTGAAGCCAGATCATGACATTTAGCTCTTTCGTTTCATGAAATGTACCATGCTTTTTACCATGGTGCTTTCTGAAGCTCTTGGAGTGCAAATAGCATGGCATATGAACGTGAGATGGTATTTATAACCTTGGATGGCATTTAACACACAAGTATAACACACTATGGTCTTATGATTGTGGTATATACCATGGTACATGCTGGTACTAGGCATGGGCCGGTGTAAGATTCTAATGGTATGATAACCTTGGATAGAAATATTGATTACTGCTCTAAAATATGTTCTTTTTAAATGTCTGTGTAAAATACAACAACTTTTTCCCCATTTGAACACAAAATATTTTATTTTAAGAAACATTTCAAGTATTTTGGAACTGTAAACATGTCAGTCTAAATAATTCAAATAAACCATTGACTTCTGCTGTCTTCATTAGTTTGCAAAGGATTTTGAACAATTTCTACTCCATTTCTAACCTTTTAAAACAGACCTGTTGTCTCCAAGGTTGTTGATTGAGTGTAAATGTACTTCTTGTACCAATCTGTTTACATTAATTCAGCTTAATTATGAAACAATAGTAGACTTTATGCAAAAAACTGCATTCCCCATGATGCTGAACAGAAATTCCACCTATCATAAATAGGGTTGGGTCGATAGACGATGCCATCGTCTATCGCCGATGCCCGATAGACATCACGATGTTGAGCCAGCATTAGGATCCTCCACCCTGCCCCCATCGCAGCAGCAACCTGCTCGCGAAAAATACACACTTAGGCCCTGTTTACACTAATACATCTTAGTTTTAAAATGGCATTTTAGGACTCACTCTGGTCCCCTGGGCTCTGCCATTGGTTGGGGAAATTCCAAATTGAACCAAAACAAACCATTACACTTGGCTTAAGATTGGCAATCAAGAATCGGGACAAAGCAACCTGCAGAACCTGGGAAGTAAAAAAAAAAAAAAAACTAAATAAATAAATGCATTTTAGAACAAAAACGGTCCACGTCCACACTGGCATTTCATCTAGGATTTCTGAAAAGCCCTCCTTCTACATTATACCACTGAAAACGCACATCACGTGACCACACACTCACACACACTACGCTCCAGCAGTCAGCGGGTGCTTTGAGCACAAAACCCCAGAGAGCAGTGCACGTCAAACAGTTTATCAAGGATGTTTATCGCGTCTCACTATAGTTGTTTAATGTTATATTTAATCAGTCTTGTCTCTGTCTAACGACTCTTCGGTCTTTTGAATCTATCAGGTAACGTGTCACAGCGTCAGTACACTGCTTCAATCTTTCGCTTCTACGCTTGTACTTAGTAATTTTAGTGAAAACCTCAGATACTTTTTTACCAACCAAGTTTGTCAACGCCATTATAATGACACAGATCACTCTGCCTATTCATGCCAGAGTCCCGCAGAAATTGACAGGTGGTTATTTGTGTGTGACTTATCTTTATTTGTTTATGGGTAAAACAAAGAGCATGCGGGTCAGGTAGTTGAAACGGTAGGCTACAAATAATTAGAGTGTTATGAATTAATTATCAATCATTCATTTTCTTTTCACCTTAGTTTCTTTATTAATCCGGGGTCGCCACAGCGGAATGAACCACCAACTTATCCAGCACATGTTTTACGCAGCGGATGCCCTTCCAGCCGCAAACCCATCTCTGGGAAACATCCATACACACTCACACTCATACACTACGGACAATTTAGCCTTCTTAATTCACCTGTACCACATGTCTTCGGACTGTGGGGAAACCGGAGCACCCGGAGGAAACCCACACGAACGCAGGGAGAACATGCAAACTTCACACAGAAACGCCAACTGCCCCAGCCGAGGCTCAAACCAGCGACCTTCTTGCTATGAGGCGAGAGCACTACCTACTGCACCACTGCGTCGCCATGAATTAATTAATTATTCATAAATAATTCATTCACCGCCACCTACAATGACGGTGTCCTCGTCCATTGCGATGTTTCACATTAGACATCGTAGGATGCCAATTTGGTCGACATCGCCCAACCCTATTCATAAACTTTTATTGAGGAATTCACACCAAAAGTAACCTTTAGCTTCCATAAAACTCTGCAAATTATCTAACTAAATCAATATACTGTTTCTATAGCTACATTTAACAAGTTGAGTATTACATTTATATTTTACATACATATTAATATATTTGAACGGCACTGTAGCTCAGTTAACACTGTCGGCTCACTGTAAGAAGGTCGCTGGTTCGAGTCCCGACTGGGCCACTTGGCATTTCTGAGTTTGCATGTTCTCCCCGTGTTGGCGTGGGTTTCCTCCGGGTGCACTGATTTCCCCCACAGTCTAAAAACTTGCTATAGGTGAATTGAATAATAGGTCTCAAACTCAATTCCTGGAGGGCCGCAGCTCTGCACAGTTTTCTCCAACCCTAATCAAACACAGCTGATGCAACTAATCAAGGTGTTCTGGACTCTTTTGAACACTTGATTAGTTCGATCAGCTGTGTTGAATAGTGTTGGAGCAAAGCTGTGCAGAGCTGCGGCCCTCCAGGAATCGAGTACTATTGAATAAACTAAATTGTCCGTAGTGTATTAGTGTGTGTGATTGTGTGTGTATGGGTGTTTCGCAGTACTGGGTTGCGGCTGGAAGGACATCCGCTGCGTAAAACATATGCTGGAATAGTTGCCGGTTCATTCCGCTGTGGCAACCTCTGAAATAGAGACTTAGAATTAATGAATATTTTTGTCTTGCATCATGAGTTATGGGATTATAGTTTTTTCTGTCTCGTCTTTTTCTTATATTTCTTTTCTTCAAATCAAAGTTTGTAATGTTACGATTCTCTCATAGCTGTTTCTATAATGATTTAACAAAGATTTTTTTTTAAATGCCTATATACTGTAGGAACAAATTAATGGTAAAATACTTACTAAACCGCTGAAAATTGTGTAGGCATTCAAGGACTCTACAAAACACTCTGGTATTATATTTGGTTTCACCACAGTATGTTTTTGTAAAGGTCAGAGAAGCAGCTCAGAAAACAGATGTTTGTTATTGAGTCCTGTAGAAGCTCATAAAACCCAATGCTCTTCTAGTTAGTGCCTTTTTCTGCGTATGATATAACAGAAAGGGACGTTGCGCTTCATTGCATCACTGGGTTTATTTTAATGCGCAACCAGGATGTGTAGTTTGTGAGAGACAAACTTTTTTCCTTTCTGTGAAGTGCTTTGAACTAAAGCGATGTTACATTTGGCGCTCAATATAAATGTCGCTTTTCATCTGCTCGGTGCTCCATCATTTATCAGTGCTCATTTCAAATGTGTCACATACCAGTGGTTGGATCCGTTTTTTTCTTCAGAACCCAGATATTAGATTTAATATCAAGTGGTGACCCGACAAAGAACACACAACTCTTATTTGTTATAAATGTGAACAGAGTAAGCCAGTAATTCACCACAAAGATACATTGCGGTGCCTTATTATTAGTTTCTTACATTCACCTACAAAGGCTTGTTAAAGGAATAGTTCACCCCAAAAATACAACTCTGCCATCATTTACTCACCCTTGATTTTTTCCAAATCAGAGTATATTTTCTCCTGTTAAACACAAAAGAAGATACTTTGAAGAATGTTAGCCATTGAAATTCATAGTAGAAAAAATAACAAATATAGAAATCAACGGTTGCCGGTATTTTCCAAATATCTTGTTTTGTGTTAAAAAAAAAACTGGTTTAAAACTGGTTTTCCAAAACCAGTTTGAGTTAAAACTGGTTAACTCAAACTGGTTTTGGAACAAGTAAAGGGTGAAATGATAACACAATTATTTTTTGGGTGAACTATCCCTAGTTTTCAAGATTGAGACCGTCACATAACCTGTCCATGTGGCCATCTGAATGATTTAAGTAGCTTCTCCTTATAAATTCATGAAATTACATTCATGCATTGCACTAAGTCACTTCATGCATTCCTGGAATCAAACTCATGACCTTGGCATTGCTTGAGCTATTTGAGTAACACTACAACAAACTCAGAAATGTTTTCAGAAGGTACAATATTGTACCGTACAGGCAGGCATTAGTACCTTTAGGTAGGCATTCAGAACCTTTAATCGATTTATTTTTCCAGGACAATTTTTTCAATTACTTTCCCTACTGCGTGTGGAGTCATGTGACCCCGCTCTGTTAAAGCCTGAGGCTGATTTATACTTCTGCAGGAACTTTGCAGCCACATATGGGGGGCAATAACATTTCTATAACTCTGATACAAGTTTCATCTAAAGCACTGCAGTGTTTGGGTGTTCTCTCAAATAATTAGTCAACTGAAATGTGTATTTTCCATACGAAGTATAAAGCTGAATGGTCAGTTCTTGTGGTGTGCTTGCAGCATTCTGAAAGTTAAAATGTTTTCTACTGTGTGGGCCTGGAAGCCGCGAGCGCGTTGCCCCCAATATGCTTGTGCAAGCCACGTGCCTCTATTGGGAATAAGAAACTTGTGCACGGAAAAGACACAATATGTGATCTTCTTGTACAGACTTGCTGAATTCACCTGATTTGTTGACAAATGGGTTGCGGATCCATTCCTTGGTACTTTGTGGGTTCTTCACTGAGCCTTTTCTCCTTCACAAAGAAACTTTCCTAAGGCGCCTGTTTCTTACTCATTTTGCTAGCTTGTGGGTTACATTTTGGGACTCAAGTGACGGACATGTAATGTAACTGAGAGAATACGGTTCAAAATAAAAGATTTTTCAAATTAAAAGATCCTTCAGACTCAGATAAATAAATAAAACAGAAATAATTAATGATTTCTTGTGCAGCCTGCTACCAACTGATCCACATACCGATACCAGTCCGCGGCCCGGGGGTTGGGTACCACTGCTTTAGTGTACACTTTTGTACAGTACAGATGGACATTAATACCTTAAGGATACACTTTTGTACTTTACAGGTGGAAATTAGTACCTTCAGGGTTACCTTTTGTACTGTACAGGTGGACATTAGTACCTTAAGGATACACTTTTGTACCGCACAGGTGGACATTAGTACCTTTAGGGTACACTTTTGTACTGTACAGGTGGACATTAGTACCTATAAGGTACATTTTTGTACTGTACAGATGGACATTAGTACCTTCAGTGTACACTTTTGTACCGCACAGGTGGACATTAGTACCTTCAGGGTTACCTTTTGTACTGTACAGGTGGACATTAGTACCTTAAGGATACACTTTTGTACCGCACAGGTGGACATTAGTACCTTTAGGGTACACTTTTGTACCGTACAGGAGGACATTAGTACCTATAGGGTACACTTTTGTACTTTACAGGTGGACATTAGTACCTTTAAGGTACACTTTTGTACTGTACAGGTGGACATTAGTACCTTTAAGGTACACTTTTGTACTGTACAGGTGGACATTAGTACCTTTAAGGTACACTTTTGTACTGTACAGGTGGACATTAGTACCTTTAAGGTACACTTTTGTACTGTACAGGTGGACATTAGTACCTTTAAGGTACACTTTTGTACTGTACAGGTGGACATTAGTACCTTTAAGGTACACTTTTGTTCTGTACAGGTGGACATTAGTACCTTTAGGGTACAGTTTTGTACAGTACAGGTGGACATTAGTACCTTTAGAGTACACTTTTGTACAGTACAAGTGGACATTAGTACCTTTAGGGTACAGTTTTGTACTGTACAGGTGGACATTAGTACCTTTAGGGTACAGTTTTGTACAGTACAGGTGGACATTAGTACCTTTAGGGAACAGTTTTGTACTGTACAGGTGGACATTAGTACCTTTAGGGTACAGTTTTGTACTGTACAGGTGGACATTAGTACCTTTAGGGAACAGTTTTGTACTGTACAGGTGGACATTAGTACCTTTAAGGTACACTTTTGTACTGTACAGGTGGATAAAAATGTACCTTTTAAAAAGGTACCGCCCCAGTGATAGATTTTGGACCTTTATTTCTGAGAGTGTAGAGAAAAATGAATTAGCATTAACATACTGAAAAGTTTTATCAGACTTTGGCATAAACAAACTTGTTGGCATTCATCTTGCTATTCTCACTACGCCCAATTATACAGTGAGATGCAGTTTAGATTTTGCATTAGCATTGTTCCCTAACAGTACAAACCTTTGACCTATCAATTTGACAACACGGCTCTTTCTAAAGTCAGGGATTCAGTTTGTTCTAATTATTGCTGCTGCTCTTCAACTACAGTTTGAGATCTGAGAAAACATATGGTGGCATTATTTGATTTTTTTTTTCATAGTTTCGTGTCTTTGTGAGTCATGCTGTAAAACCTATTAACAGCTCACAGTCTTGGGTTCTTCTCTTGCACCTCCTGCCAGTTAAATTCAGCTCATTAGCACTGAGCAGCAATCAGGGGAGCAATGCATCACAGACCCTGGCATAGTGGGAGATCAAACGATAGTCCATCACCAAAACCGTTTGAACTCTGGGCATATCTCTTTCTTGTTGTGACATTGAAAAATAGATACAAACGCCACTGTGCTTTGAACTATATGGTTTTATCATTCTAGATGTTTAGCAGATGATGGACTGTGTGTGGTTAGCAGATTTTAAAAAACTAGCCAAAAATGCTTGAGGCTAAAATGTGCTCTTGAGATCTCGAACGCCTCTGGCTTGAAGATATTTTGTCCGTCGGATGTTTAGAGTGTGATGAAGTGCTCGCTATCTGTTTTTATTGCATTGGTGTTCATTTTGCATTTCCTCCCGTACAGTTACAGCCCCTCTGAGAGCTGTTACACTCAATGGTTTACAAGATCGTGCAATTCTTTCAGGTGCACTTGCATTTACGGAAAGATGGTATTGAGATGGAGCACACTCGGGCCTTTGATGTGTGACTCCTTTCATGTGTTTGTCAGAGCCCTGTGCTTGGCAGGTGTATTTTTGCATGCAGGCCGGAACAATGGTGCTCGCTTGCTAACAGTTTGACAAGAATGAGAGATGACTGAATAATCAATTAGTAGAGGTAGCAGTGGCAGGGGGAACAAAGTGTTAAATAATCAAAAAGTCAATTCTTGAAATGTACTCAGTGCAAAAAAAATCCTTTGATTTATTCGTGTAATCTTAAGAAAAGCATAGATTGCAGGATGGTTGTTTAAATTGTACACATCGCAAATGATGCCTATATACATTTGAAGGCAAAATTTGTTGCTCTTGTGTGAATTTTTAACACTTCAAATATTTCCCAAGTGCTGTTTAATGGAGCAGGAATATTTTATTCTGGTTTTATTTCTTAATAAGGGCTGGGCGATATTGCAAAAAATACGATATCACGTTTCATATCATTCAATATCGATAATTATTGAATATTTTTAACAACACATTTAGGAATATTAAGAATTTTTTATTTAATGACTTTATTTTAATTTACCAACATTATTAAGGCAAATAATAATAGTCAAAAACAAAAATATTAAAAATAAACATCTGATCTCTTCATAATAAAATAAACATAAGTGTTAAAGTGTGACTCTTAAACTTGATAAATAAAATGTTACACAGTGTGTGCAAGGGTAAAGGTAGATTAACATCTGTAAGATGTGTATGATATTGATACAGTGAACCTCAAACTCTGTAAACAAAACAAGTAATGATAATCTGAGCTTTCACGTAAAGGAACCAGCCATCATTATTCACCTACATACTGCAACATTACAAATTGTGAAGTTGAATGACTATTGAATGCTAGTGGCTGAGATGCACAAGAAAAGAAACCAAAAAGCCACTCTGGCGACATCCTTACATCCTTTTGGATTCACAATCTCCTCACTGCTGCTATACAGCACTCATTTTCGCATGTGTTGTTATTCTGACCTGAAGTGACAATCGTGTTGTTTTCTTGACCATTACAATGGGCTTTGTCAACATGTGTAATCGCGTGCCTCCATTGCAAATGACAAAATGACACCCTAAGCTTTTTGGCATTGCTTCCAAGGTGCGTGCTCAGCAGCCACATTTTAATAAAACTATAGCGCTCCATACCGAAACTACATACCAAATATTTTTTCATCGATATTGACAATGGTATTAGGTCAATAAATATCGATACAGATTTTATCGCCCAGCCCTATTTCAATACCAATTTTATTAAGGTCAATATTATAAACCCCCTTAAGAAATTAATTATTTTCAATTGGCTAAAGAACAAAGCACTGTTATACAATGACTTGCCTAATTAACTTAACTTGCCTAGTTAACCTAATTAACCTAGTTAAACCTTTAAATTGCACTTTAAGTTGAATACTTGTATCTTACAAAATAACTAGGGAAATATTATGGACTGTCTTCATGGCAAAGACAAAAGAAATAAGCTCTTATGTTTCATGTCCACAGAGTCTTAAAAAGTCTTAAAATGTTTTACATTTTCAAAACACAATTTTAGGCCTTAAAAAGTCTTAAATGCACTGAAATATTGTCTTGTAGTTCTTAAATCATTTTAAAAGGGTCTTAATTTTCCTTTTTTATGTAAAGCTACCCAATCGATCACTCAACACACATTCAATCATTAACAATACATCTCAAACTTTTAGCAAAACTCTATTTATAAGGAATATTATAACATTTTGTTGTGCATACACTAGTTTATTAAAGTTTTTAAATGCTTTTTTAAGTTATGTTGAAAAAAAATGCATATATACAACCAGGGTCTGCTTGAATTGACACATTATTTAAAATATGTGGCTAAAATAATTAATTAGAATTTGTTTCTTCGTGTGGCAAGAAAATTTATTTTATTTCTGCTGGGCTATTAAAAAAATCACTAGCGTTTAGCCCTATATAAGTCTGAAATTTCATTCCTGATGGTCTTAAAGCAGAAACCCTGTATTAAACTGTGAAAAGAAATATTATGTTTAAAAATGTGTTAAGAAAAACTGTTCTCTCCTTTAAATAGCAATTGGGAAATATATTTAAAAGAAAAAAATATTCAGAGGAGAGCTAATAATTTTGACTTCAACTGTTTATCACATCTAAAGTTGCTATTATTGTAATTTGTACTTAGTTGACATCACATAATCTGCATGATTTATATATCTTCTTTCTTTTTCATTTTGCAGGGCTGGATGAGAAGATTCCTGTCTTCCATTTCGTAGGAATCTTCCCTCATACTGTCAACTACCTACTGGGCGCAGCGCTCTAGAGATACTCAATATGGAGAGAACTTGCATTTCCACTTCACTGCTCACAGTCTGTTTCGTTTTGGCTGTGTGTCGCTGTTCCCTTGCCATTCCCTTCTGCCCTGCGCAGTGTGTCTGCGAAACCCGCCCATGGTACACGCCTCAGTCAGTCTACCATCAAGCCAAGACTGTTGACTGCAACGAACTCCATCTGAGCAGGATCCCGTGGAATATCTCAGTTGATACTCAGGTGCTCCTTCTTCAGAGCAACAATATCTCCAGGGGAACCTCACAACTCCAGAGCTTGGTCAATCTCACAGAACTGGATCTCTCCCAAAACCACTTCACACAAATCCATGATGTTGGTTTAAACAACCTAACGCAGCTGGTCACACTTTACCTTGAGGAAAACCAAATTAAAGAGCTGCCTGATATGTGTCTAAAGGATCTAGTCAGCTTAGAGGAGCTGTATATTAATCACAATCAGATCTCTTCTATTGGTCCTAATGCCTTCTCAGGCTTGGGAAACCTGTTGAGGCTTCACCTTAACTCCAACAAGCTTGTTGCAATAGATAGCCATTGGTTTGAATCCCTGCCTAACCTTGAGATCCTAATGATAGGAGAAAACCCAATTCTTGGGCTTCAAGACATGAATTTTCACCCCCTCACTAAATTGCACAGTTTGGTTCTCGCTGGAATGAGGCTCAGGGAAATACCCGAGGGAGCTTTCCAGGGATTAGAGTATCTCGAAAGCCTCTCGTTTTTTGATAACAAGCTCACAGCTGTGCCAAAGAAAGCTCTACGTGTTCTACCAAGCCTCAAATTTCTTGACCTTAACAAGAATCCCATCGTTCGTATACAGGAAGGTGATTTCCAAGACTTTCCCCATTTAGAGGAACTCAGTCTGAACAACATGGAAGAACTCGTGGCAGTGGAGAGGGGCTCATTCTCAAACTTACCACAAATGGCCAAACTGGAACTTTACAATAACCCTCACTTGTTCTTTATAGACCGAGCCGCTTTTCTGAAAATGCGTGGCTTGCGCACCTTACTGATCCACAATAACGACCTCACGCTTTTGCCCCATGAGATTTTATCTGCATTCCCCAATCTTGATGAAATCAGCCTTCATAGCAACCCACTCAGGTGTGATTGCCTCAACAATTGGGGGCCCGTCCTTGGCAACCAATCAAGCCTCAAAGTTCTGGAGCCCCAAATAACTCTTTGTGCCTCCCCACAGCATCTTGTAGGCCAAGCTCTTCAGGACGTGGTGTCTGCAAGTTGGAATGGAGCAAGCAATACCTGCCTGCCTCTGATTTCTCAGCATGCCTTCCCTCCGCAACTCAACGTCACCTTAGGACAGCTTCTAACACTAAATTGCTGGGCTGTGGCAGATCCAGCACCTCAGTTTTACTGGGTGACACCCACCGGTGACAAAGTCACTTCTGAAGCTGTTTCCCCATCCTCAAACGAGGGTGGAGGTACACCGAAGAAGCACCGGATGCAAGACCAAGGTGCTCTAGAGATCCCGCACATTGAGCCTGAAGACACTGGTCTCTACACGTGTGTTGCTTGGAACGCAGAGGGAGCCGATACCCGTAGTGTCTCTGTGAACGTGGATAAGAGAAGCTGGAATGGTGCACACCATTTTGGAGGACATCATGGAGTGGTGAACACCACAGGATCATTGGTAATCTTTGCAAAAACTGTTCATGCCCAGTCTGTCGTTCTCGAATGGAAGATGCACCCATATGCCATTCCTTCCAACCATGAGGCAGCACAACCCAAGTGGCTTAGTGCTACTGTAAAGATCGACAACCCACAGATCAGCTACACTGCGATGGTCCCCGTAGATGTCCAAGAGTACAACCTCACACACCTTCTACCTTCCACAGAGTACCAGGTTTGCCTGACTATGGCCGGCACTGAGCAAACCCAGCACTCTTGCATCAACGTGACCACCAAAGAAGCCAGCTTTGCTGTAGAGATGGTGGCACAGCCGACCAACGTAGCCCTGGCCGCAGTCATGGGCTCAATGTTCGCCATCTGCATCATGGCTCTGTTGGTTTTCTACATGGGACGGCGCATGAAACAGAAATCTTGCCATCACTCACTTAAGAAATACATGCAACACACCACTTCCATTCCTCTGAATGAACTCTACCCGCCCCTTATTAACCTCTGGGAGAATGAGACGGAAAAAGAGAAAGAAGGTGCCGTTGACCCTCAAAACTCACAGATAGACACCTCAAAAACATATATGTGGTAGCTGCACAACAGAAAGTAGACAGAAGAGACATTTCAACAGTATATATATATATACTGTGTTGTACATACATGACAAGTATGTATTATTGATTTGTCATTGTGAAAGATACATGTATTTTTAGATTGTACCCTTCAATGCCAAGCACACTTGGTTGCAGTTGTGATTGTTAGACGACCAACAGACGTGGGGAACAAAACACATCCTATGCTTTTGCATTGCATTGTATATTCTGAGACAATTTAATTCAACGTTAAGCATGCAGATGTGTTAATAATTCATATAATTTATTCATTCTATATCAGCACTAAGCAAGCTAATACACACATCACACTATTTATATCGCCTCACATCAAGCACAGTCACACGATATCAGTTTTTGCATGTACTTTTGCATGAAGTTTTGGTGCTAACAGGGTGAGGTTTTTCCTAGTTTTCTCACTTCTAAAAATACACAGGTGTGAGAAGGTGACATACGCGCTCTCGTTCGTCTTCAGCTCGTCACATTTTATCACCTGCATTGTAATGAAAATAAAACCCAAACCAAACCTGCCAGGTGCTACAAAGATGCTGTTTCTGCAAACTAATTAGCTGTCATATGTAATTAATATCGGGAACACAACTGCGCAGCTGTGCTTATGTATTCCTGCATTGTTGAATCACTATTTACTGAAGAGTGTGCGAAAATGGCTCTGTTTATTAGCACTGACTGGAAATGTATTTCAGATTTGATGGAAAAAAATAATCATTAGCCTATAATGACATTTACTAGCAGACACTCGCTATTGCTAACAATGATGGGGCCATTTTATGCTTTGCACCTCATCATGTGCTTGGCGTTTTGATTACCGAGAGATTGCTTCAGTTCTCAGTTAGACATGTTGCCAAACTCAATATTCACACCATTCAGTCAGTCTGTATAGCGGTGTATTAGGTAAGTGTGTGTGGAGAATGAGATAAAAAATTGAATTAATGTTGTTTTACTCCTGACGTAGGTTAATTAATCTTTGAAATACACATGCCACCCTGAAAATACAGTTTTGTAAAGATTTTGACGTTTAATATGTGCATCATGTTTATCAATACAAATGTTATGCAAGACACATACTCATATCTCATACAACGATCTAGATATTGATCAAATTTAACCAAATTATTTTTGATTAAAAATAAGTGTTCTTTAAGGTGCACTCAGTAATTTTCATCACAACTTTGCAGCCGTAACCATTAAAATTAGATTAAAAGCCTAATAAAACTGCTTTATTATACATGAATATCACTTATTGCAGATCATGGGTCTCGAACTCGATTCCTGGAGGGCCGCAACTCTGCACAGTTTTACTCCAACCTTTCTCAAACACAGCTGATCCAACTAATCAAGGTGTTCAAGACTAGACACCAACACTGTTTCTCAATTCCAAGAATGCAGAGAACGGACTAGCGTTATTGTGGAGACCGGTCTTGCCAGGCGTCTCTTCAAAAGAATGAACTTGGGAGGCCGCGTCCTCTGAGAAATGAGATGCTGCCTTCTTCCTGATGGTCACATGACCTTCATGCATTTTAAATGGTAAATTATCTAAACATTACAGCATTCATACAACGATTTATTGGTTTTCCCCTTTTCAAAATTTATACTTTGCATAAAAACATTATAAATATACGTTACACAATATAAATAAAACAGATTTTAATATGAATTTCAGCAAACAAACACCCTTAATGTGTTTATACCTTTATTAAGATGTTCATGGTCATGTTTATATTCACCGTTTCATTTAGGGAAACTCGTAAAGTAAATAAATGATATCTCCGAACTTTAATAATAAATCTAAGTAAAATGCTGCGCTTTCCACCTCCAGTCGCAATGACTTCTGGGACTTCCAGAGCGAGTTGGGTGCTCAAGTCTGCATCGGTGCGTCCTCCATATTAAGAACACTTCCGGGAAGTTTCACGCGTCCTCTGTTCTTGCGGTCTTGAGTATTGGAACTGAACTTTGGCAGTTGATGATGACGTTACAAGAAAACACGAGGACGCAAGATCGCTGAAGAACGCATATTGAGAAACAGCCCAATAGTCTTGAACAACTTGATTAGTTGCATCCGCTGTGTTGTGTTTGATTAGGGTTGGAGTAAAACTGTGAAGAGCTGCGGTCCTCTTGGAATTGAGTTTGAGACCTATGTTGCAGATCATTTCATGCAAATTGTAGTCTTTCATGCACATAATTCATTTATGTTTAGTGACTAGTGCATTTCTTGCAAACTAAACACTTTGGCGTGATGCTGCCCAGCAGGCATCGGACGTCACACAGATGTAAAATTCACGCTGGACTCCAACGTCAGACTAACACTATTGGTTGGGTTTAGGGAAGGAGGAGGGTGGGTCAGTCGATCTTTCAGTCAGTCAGTCGACAGTGACCTCTGGTGGATTTACGTGAGAACAACAGGCTTGAACGGCACTCGCAAAAGAAATTTGAGATTTTAAAAAACTTTGACAATGTATGGATGTCATATCATGACATAAAAATGATGGTGGGTTTTAGTTAGTTAATGCCACAGCCTAAAACAACAAAATATCAATGCCAGCTGACGTCTGTATTAAACAGCAAATTGACATTTTGGTCACCTGACGTCACAACCAAACCAGAACTAAAGATCAACGTCATATGTAACCATGGGACGATAACCGTTTTCAATGTATACCGCGGTTTTGAAAAGTCAAGGTTTTAAAACCACCAACATTTTCTGCTAGTTCTTAAGGTAGGCTATATGTACCTTTTTTTTTTAGTACAACAGTATCTTCAGCAGAAAAGATCTTCAAAGGTGCCGTTTTAAATTGTACTGAAATCTGTGTTTTTGAAACTAATGAAGATAGCAGAAGTCTATGATTTATTTTAATTATTTAGCCTGACTTGTTTACTGCTCCAAAATATTTGAAATGTTTCAACAAATAAAATATATTGGCTGCATCCACAAACTATTCAGTAGGTACTGCATTTGAACTGTACTATATAGTATGGAAGTATGTAGTTGCGGACGCAGCCTTTATATGAATGTGAGTAGTATGAATGAAGCTCAGACGTACTACATCCGCCATTTTATCATGATCACGTGACACCGACCACTATTGTGTTCAAAGCAGAAAAAAGTTTTTTTTTTTTTAACCTGTGGAGCTAATAATATGCCAAAAATAATCTGAATTTGAATTGTGTTAATTTGAATTACTGACAATTGGGTTGCGGCTGGAAGGGCATCCGCTGCGTAAAACATATGCTGGATAGGTTGGCGGTTCATTCCGCTGAGGCAACCCCGGATTAATAAAGGGACTAAACCGAAAAAGAAAATTAATGAATGTAATTTTAAAAATCTGAATTTTTATACGCTGTTAAAAAAATTTAGAATTTAAATTTCTTAATTTGAATTTGAATTTCATCACTTGAATATTGAACATCTGAAATGTAAGACAACTGAATTTTTCAAGGCTGAATTATTTATAGACGCATTTTCAGATTTTTTTGTGTTCTGAATTCATAGACTGCAGATATTGGGTTTGTAAAAAGACTGTTTCAAGTTTTCAAGATGAAAAAATTGACAACATTAAATTCAATATTCTAAAATTCAAAGCCAGAAATTAAGATCGTGAAATTCAGATTCAGCAGAAAGTAGGTCAGGGGTGATCAAGAAGGAAGAGTAGACGATCACAGAAAATTCAAACCAAGCATTTGGGCCAATCACAGAGCCCAAAGCCCATTATCAACACTGAAATATTTGTACAAATTGGATCTCTGCAGTCTATGAATTAAGAACACAAAAATATGAAGTTTGAAAATGCATCTATAAGTTTAGCCTTGAAAAATTCAGTTGTCTTAAATTTCAGAAGTTCAATATTCAAGTTATGAAATTTAAATTCAAATAAAGAAATTCAAATTCAAAACAATTTTTAACGGCAAATAAAAATTCAGATTTATTAAATTACAATTGTCAATTATTCAAATTGACACAATTCAAATTCAGATTGTTTTGGCATATTATTAGCCCCATAATAACCCAGACATTTAAATAGAACATATTTTTGAGCAGTAATCACAATGGGTGCCTGCTGGGTGCGTTCACATTAATAATTGTAATAAATCCAAAAACACTGCAGGCGCAACATAATCGATAAAATTACTGAGGGCACTTTTGTTATATATTGTTTGACCAAAGATGTGACACATATTCAATAGTTCTCTCATCACCGTCATCGGTCAATGAGATGTCATGGTATATTTAGCTCTGAAGGACAGCGAAGGAACATATATTTGAGCATCTCTTGATATTCCTTACCCCTTTGCTCACTTTTGAGCTGTTTATTACGATTGTTTTTTGTATTATATGCTGAACTCTACTGTAGTGTAGATTATTATTTCTGAATATAGAAAATGCACTCAACACATGCACATGCAGACAATGACTAGAGCTGACGCTAGCAGTCAGTTCTTGTGTGAAATGTCGTTCGTACTCACGTCACATGTTTTTAAGGAGTACTTTCATCACCGACTGTAAATCACATTGGGTGTTATTACTGGCAGAAGAGCCGAGAAAACGTCACCTTAGATTAAGCATTAAATGTATCACTCCAGCTCCGCCCTCTAGCGGTGGAGGACACTAATGACGTCTCACGCGAGTTGCTGTATCTCAGTCAATAGCAGGGTATTTTGTAATAGAGGAATATTATTGTTATATTTCAATTAAGTCGACGGTTTTACACTGTTAAGACGTGTTGTGACGTCCATACGCGGTAGTTCAGGAGCAATGACTGTCTGAAGAAACACTTGAGAGAAATAAACACAATATCACTACAGCTGTAGAGCCTCTCTTTATTGCTTTTTCATTTGTGTGTGTGTGTGTGTGCGTGTGTATGTGTGTACAATGTCTGCAGTAAAATAAATTGACAAAAGTACTTTTAATAGTGCTTATTAATTCAAATAAAGTACTATAATGTTTTAACTATTTATTCATTTTCTTTTCGACTTAGTCCCTCTATTAATCAGGGGTCGCCACAGTGGAATGAACCACCAACTTATCCAGCATATGTTTTACGCAGCGGATGCCCTTCCAGCCGCAACTCAACACTGGGAGACATTCATACACACTCCTTCACACATTACAGCCAATTTAGTTTTATAGCACATGTGGTTTGGACTGTGAGGGAAACCGGAGGAAACCCACGCGAACACCACACAGAAATGCCAACTGACCCAGCCGGGGCTAAAACCAGCGACCTTCTTGCTGTGAGGCGATTGAGCTACCCACTGCGCCACCTTGACACCATGTTGTATTTATGCATTTATTTTCGTTTCGGCTTAGTCCCTTTATTAATCAGGGGTCGCCACAGCGGAATGAACCGCCAACTATTCCAACATATGTTTTACGCAGCAGATGCCCTTCCAGCTGCAACCCATCACTGGGAAACACCCACACGTTCTCATTCACACACATGTACACTACAGACAATTTAGCTTACCCTATTCACTTATAGCCCATGTCTTTGGACTTGTGGGGGAAACCGGAGCATCCAGAGGAAAATCCATACACAAATGCCAACCTACACAGCCAAGGTTCGAACCAGCAACCTTTTTGCTGCGCGCTTGCGGTTTTTAAAGAAACGTCTTTGGAGCGTCAATCTTGTCAATGCTATTATTCAAAAAGGTAATGATTCGCACTCATCAATAATTGCTTCCTACCGTTTTTCTTTATTCATTCTTCGGGTGATGACTGTAATCACCCGGAGAATGTAAAAAGAAAAAAGAAAAGCGGTACGAAGCAATTACGTGATGAGTGTGAATAATTGATTAATTATTTGAAAATAAAAGGACAGCTGATATATATATATATATACTGTATATGAATTTTCAATATGAATTTTGATGCTGAAAGCTCTGTTTGGTCTTTGGCATACAGTGCTCATCAAAACTGAGTACACCCTATTTTGAAAATGAATATTTTGATCCATTTCTTAGTGAATATAGGCAATGTTTTTGGTGCATTTAAACAAAACAGATTTATTAAACAGATATATTTATTAAAATAATATTTTAGGCACTAAACATATTTAGATATTAAAAGATAAAACAATTAAATTCAAGCAAAATAATGCAAAAAAAATTTGAATGAACTAAATTGCCCATATAGTGTATATTTGTGAATGAGTGTGTATTGATGTTTCCCAGTACTGGGTTGCAGCTGAAAGGGCGTCTGCTGCATAAAACATATGTTGGAATAGTTGGTGGTTCATTCCACTGTGGCGACCCCTGTTGAATAAGGGGACTAAGCCGAAGGAAAATGAATGAATGTTATCATTTAGAGCAGAGATGCCCAAACTATGGCCCGTAGGCCAAAGTTGGCCCATGGTCACCTTAGATTTGGCTCGCCATCCCATCTGAGAAGAGAGAGAGAATGGTTTTGACATTGTGAATTCAACTTTAGTGCAAACCTTTAATGCAACCTTTTGTTTGTTTTATTGTTAAAAGCTAAGTGAAAATAAATGTTCGAAATAATGGTGTAAATTAATTCGATTTTGTTTAAATGTGCATACTTTCACCCGACAATGAGCAGACTTTAGTGAGCAAATGAATTGGTTGGGATTGTTTAAGTTTTTATTGCAATAAGTTATCATTTAAAAAGTTACACTGCATTAGATAATACAATTGAAAGTAATGTTTTCTATTTATTTTGAAATATTAGGAAATAAATGAGGAGATTACCCATAGTAACTTTACCTTCAGCCCACGGTTCTCAATGATGTTTGGTTTTCGGCTCTTCATACAAAAAAGTTTGGGCACCCCTGATTTAGAGCATTGGTGATCAAAAAAGTGTCATGTTTTCAGACGTTTCAGATGTCCATAGTTCTAATTATGTCCAGAATTTAAGTCCATAATTCTAATAATGTCTGTTATTGATGCAGGAGTTGTGAAATCCTATTTACTATTATATATTTAGTCTATTCTTTAGTCCATTTTGTTTTCATCATGACTCCAGTGATACGAGTCACTTTTTAGCACTCACCACACTTAAACTAATAATAATAAATGATTAATGTATGTTTGAATAGGCTAAACAAATAAATAACTATATTTATATGGGCATCACGGTGGCACAGTGGGTAGTACAATCACCTTACAGCAAAAAGGTCGCTGGTTTGAGTCCCGGCTGGGTCAGTTGGCATTTCTGTGTGGAGTTTGCATGTTCTCCTCATGTTGGCGTGGGTTTGGTGCTCCGGTTTCCCCTAAAGACGTGCATTATAGGCGAATTGGGTAAGCTAAATTGGCCATAGTGTATGAGTGTGTGTGAATGTGAGAGTTTATGGGTGTTTCCCAGTACTGCTTTGCAGATGGAAGGGCATCCACTGTGTAAAACATATGCTGGAATAGTTGGTGGTTCATTCCGCTGTGGTGACCCCTGATAAATAAGGGACTAAGCCGAAGGAAAATGATTGTATGAATGAATGTAAAACGTAATTGTTATTTTACTCTGTAAACTACTGATGACATTTCTTCCTATGTTTAAAATGAAAATGTTCTCATTCAGAGCACTGGTGATCAATTTTTAGATGTCCCATAGTTCTAATTATGTCCATAATTTAGGTCCTTAATTTTAATAATGTCTAATAATGATGCAGGAATTGTGAAATCCTATTTACTATTATATATTTAGGCTATTGTTAGTCTATTTTGTTGTCATCATGACTCCAGTGATACTACACTGTAAAACCCAACAAGTTAAGGTAACTCAAACCATTTGAGAAAACTGATTGCTACAAACCATTTGAGTTAAAAAACTAATCTATATGAGTACTGTGAACTTACTCCATTTAAGTTAAAGTAAGGAGGTATTTCATTAACTCATTACCTTCAACATCGAGTTCAAAACTTTTCAAATGAGTAGAATTAACTTTCAGTAAATTTTGGGTTAACTACACTCATTTCATTTGATAACGTTGACTGTTGGGTTTTACAGTGTACACGTTACTTTTCAGCACTCATCGCACTTAAAATAGTAATAAACGAACGAATGTAGAATTTGCTAAATATAATAACATACAAGTTCTTTCAAATTTGAGTAGGTCTATGGTAAATTATACAGAAGCGTATAACATTTAAAGATACTTAGCTTATTTTAATCACACAATAAAACTATATATAGTGCAGGGCATAATTGAGTACACTGCATTTTGAAAATGAATACCTTTATCCATTTCTCAGTGAATAAAAGCAATGTATTTGGCTGCATTTAAACAAAACATATTTATTAAACTGATATATTAATAAAAATAATATTTTAGTCACCAAACATATTTAGAAATTGAAAGATAATACAATTAAATTGAAGCAAAATATTGCAGAAATAATACAACCCACAAAATTTCAACAAAATTTTTCCTTTTTAAAAAAATTTGTACTTAATATTTTTCTATAACATATAAATTTGGGTGTACTTTTTGGACCGTTATCGTAAGTTATTTTGTTAGATTATCTCCGGATTTGACTTCAGTACTGACTAATTTAATGCATTTGCACAATTATGCACTTCCTATTAAAAATATGAATATAAAAGAGAGATTTACTTATATATTCTGAGCACTGATATATAAAAACTAATAATTTTATTTTTAGGATTATACTTGCGGCGATTTAAATTCCACTCTTGTTTATTTAGATTTAAAAATGAACATTTTATTGTTAATGTCATGACAAATAAATAATTATTGTCTAGATGCGATCTGTTGTTTACACTGTTTAAAATGAGTAATTAAATATGTTTTAAAGTTTTAGAATAAACTAGATGAGGTCAGAATCATAATTTTATCTTCTAACAATAATAAAAATAAATAGAAATGACATGATACCCTAATAATTAACCCTAATTACCCTAATAATAGCTCATAAAACTCTTTGGATGTGTGTTATAGCTCCAGATTATATAAACAATTACTTAAAATGTTCTGTTTTGCTTATAATTTTCCACTCTTGCCTGTTTACGGTTAAGTTCACCATTAATAAATAAATAGGTTATATTCTATAAATGCAACACTATTAAGTGCTGACCAGCAAACAAAATACACATTTATGAAAGAATGAATGAACAATTCATCTGACAGCTTCAGAAGCCGAAAGGCGGAACAAGCATCGAGACGGAAATGACGTGACGACGTCGTCAGCTGTATGTTGATGTTGTGTGGCAACAGCAGGACCGAGGGACGGAAGACGGTTTGTTTTTGTTCTGTTATCCGCCGTTTTTACCCTCAAAATCACCTCGAGTTGAATCAAATTCGCTCCGGGGTGAAAGGGGCGAACATTACAACACACAAGACGCTCAAGTTTAAATGTTAAACCGCGTTCGGAGGCGTTAAAACGGACACCCTTCCTGAACGGTCATGACGATCCTGCCGAAGAAGAAGCCGAACTCGTCGGTCGGTGTGTCCGATCACCCCGACGACCCCGACCGACGGACCGGCTCCGACCCGCACCAGCATCAGCACCAACACTCCCACGGGGTCCGGCAGGGTGCGAGGCCCCGCGCTTCCCCGCCACCCTGGCCCTATCAAGCCGCTCCGCCGGCGTCCAGAGAGGACAGGCGAACTGAATCCAGCTCCCGGCCGCAGCAGGCCTCTCCTCCGCCGGTGGGCGCTGGGTCCTCGGGTGGCCCCGGGGACGCGACGGGGATGGCGTGCGTGTCAGGCGGTCGGGGTGAGCTGTCAGGTGGGGTGGGCTGTGGAGGTGGCATGGGAGGTTGCTGTTCGGGGCCTGGGCTCAGTAAGAGGAGACGACAAGCGACCTGCTCCGGTGGGGTGGCCGGTGGAGGCACCGGACCCGGGGCTGCGGGGGGTGGAGGTGGCGGTGGTGGAGGAGGTGGAGTAGGGGGTCCCAGTCCTGAGCAAGAGGAAGGAGCCGGCTATAACAGTGAGGATGAGTATGAGAATGCTTCTAGACTACAGTCAGAGGACCCAGCGACTGTTGAACAGGTATGTAGATGGATGATGTCACCTAATGCTGAGAGTCATATATAACAGTTTAATGTGTGACACGTGGTCTCACACTGTATAGATAGATAGATAGATAGATAGATAGATAGATAGATAGATAGATAGATAGATTGGACACACAGCAGATGAACGGAATGCCTACAGACAAGATAAGATAAACAGGCAGAATGATTTGACAGATTGATGTTGACTGCTACTGTTAGTCTTTATAAATGCAAGTAATACAACAGGTTTATTATTATATTTATACAATCATTTTATTATTACATTTACAGTAACATTGCCTATTACTGTTTTAATTGAGAATCAAATAAATAAACACACCAAATATGCGACACCTGATGACAAGATCAGTCTGTTGCTGCAAGGGTATATTATTAATGATACATTTTACGACTCAAAATAACTTTTATGCCAAAAATCATTAAACTTGCAAGTAAAGGTCATGTTTAATATATTATATACTGTCAATATATCTAAACCAAAGATGCCCAAAGTAGGGCCAGTGGGCCAAAGTTGGCCCATTGTAACCTTTGATTTGGCCCACCATCCAACCTGAGAGGAGCGTGAGAATGATAGAGATGGTTAGAATTTTATTGCTAAGCAAAAAAAGCAAACTGAATTAAATGTTTAAATGAAATGTTGTAAATGAATCAGAGTTTTTCAAATGTTCTAATCTGTGCCAAATATGGTCCTATGCTAAAAAGTATACATCAGTAGAAAGTTTGTATATTCAGCTTACAGATGACCTATAAATCCCAATGTAAGAAACTGACACTTGCATTTTTTTTTCTAGGGTAACAAATTCATTTTCCAGAGAACATTTGTATGTAGCCTGCACAAAAATGGAGCTACACAAAACCCTATGCATATCATATTCTCTGCTTAATAAAGAGACAATGTGAAACTGAACATAACTGCAGCCAAGTTAAAATTAAACTGTCCGATATGTGAGTCACTGACATCAAAAGCTTTTTTTTCCCTAAGCATTCGGAGAAATGGTGTTGTGACAATGACATTGCATTATTATTTAAAATATGTATATTTTATTTTATAAAATGGATAGTTCTGGTCTTTGATTGTGATTGGTTGGGCTGTATTTAAAGCTGTTGTAAATTAATCTACAAGCATACACCCATCTCTTTCTTGAGTACAAAAAAAAGTTTTGCTTATCACAGTACATGATAAATATGGAATATAAAAGTTTTAAACTCCAGAAGCTGTGGTTTACATCTAACAACGCCCCTTACCTGTTGTAAATTCACTGTAAACCATGACTTCTTGGGGCATTTTGCTTTAATGTATTGCATAATAAAAGTACATAGGACCGTTTATCATGACACTTGATTTACTGTTAATTAATTATTTAATTAATATATTAATTAATTAAAACTGTAATGTTATAAGTGAATTTAACATAATTTGGATTAAATATTTGGACTTTTGACACTTTTTTAAAGCTGTTAGGCTTATTGGGGTTCTTAGCACATAGGCTAACTTGGGCATTAAGAGTCATTATAAACATTTAGCATTTTAGGAATAAGAAAAAAAACTGTTTTTTTTTTCATATTCAATTATTTCCCAAGTGATGTTTAACACCAAATTATTTTTTTCACAGTATTTATTATTATATTTTTTCCTTCTAGAGAAAGTCTTATTTAGTTTTTTAAATAAAAAGAGAAATTTTACAGTCAATATTATTAGACCCTATATTTATTTCTTAAAATTAAAAAGAATAATTTTGTCTTCAATTGTATATATTTTGTGCTAAACTTGTTTATATATATATAGTTGAAGTCATAATTATTAGCCCCCCTGTTTATTTTTTCCCCAATTTCTGTTTAACGGAGAGATTTTTTTCAACACATTTCTAAACATAATACTTTTAATAACTCATTTCTAATAACTGATTTATTTTATCTTTGCCATGATGACAGTAAATAATGTTTTACTAGATATTTTTCAAGACATTTCTATACAGCTTAAAGTGACAATTAAAGGTTTAACTAGGTTAATTAGGTTAACTAGGCAGGTTAGGGTAGTTAGGCAAGTTATTGTATAACAATGGTTTGTTCTGTAGACCATCGAAAAAATATATAGCTTAAAGGGGCTAATAATTTTGACCTTATAAGGGTTAATAAAAAATTAAAACTGCTTTTATTCTAGCCGAAAAAAAATTCTCCAGAAGGAAAAATATTATGAAACATACTGCGAAAATGTCCTTGCTTTGTTAAACATATTTTGGGAAATATTTAAAAAAGAAAAAAAAAT
>NC_079442.1:44591168-44756168 GCF_903798145.1 Danio aesculapii | reverse complement strand
ACAATAATGATTCAAAAACTAGTATAGCCAAATTTATATGTTATAGAAAAATATTAAATACAAATTTAAAAAAGAGGAAAAATCAAGAGAAGCAAAAAAAATTGAAATTTGCTGAAATTTTGTAGGTTGTAATGTTTTTTGCAATATTTTGCTTGAATTTAATAATATTAGTTTTCAATTTCTAAATATGTTTGGTGACTAAAATGTTATTTTAATAAATATATCTGTTTAATAAATCTGTTTTGTTTTAATGCACCAAAATACATTGCCTATATTCACTGAGAAATGGATCAAAACATTCATTTTCAAAATGGGGTGTACTCATTGGTGTATATTTATTTATTTACTTACTGAAATAATTCTGTTCTATTATTATTTGGTCTCAGTTTAATTCATTACAACATAATAAGGAAATATAGCCGCCTTTATTCACACTGCCTGAATTCAACTTGATGGATTAAAAATAGTGATTAATGTACAACAATGTAGCAAACTAATGTTTGAAATGGTTGTTATGGAATCATTTTCCATGCAGCTTTGCATAATGTCATTATAAAATTGTCATATTAGACACATGCATGGCTACATTTTGGTATGTAAAGTTCTTTATTTTATCTTATTTTATTTTTTATTTTAGACATTCAAAGTAGATTATATTCAGAAATTCTTTGCGATTAGTGAAATGGATTTGACGTTGAATTTAACACTTGAACTGGTTTAATAGTTACATTTCTTAAAATACACTGATATACCGTTTATAACGTTGCTTGGCTGTACTTATTGTCATCAGTCTTCATACTTGACGTTTTTTATTTATTTAATTCTTTGGTTGAGTTGACAGAATGATCCTAAATCATCATAATCATTCTTGTTTTTCATTTCTGTGATCTATTTATGATGATGCTTTTAGAAAAACACATCCCAGATAGGGTCAAACATGACCGTGACACATAGAGACCTGCGTTTTTTCTCTAAAAAAAAATCTATTTTTAAAAGAACACTCCTCTTAAAAAATATAGCTTGTCTATATTTAAACAGTTGAGTTTTACCATTTTTGAATAAATTCAGCCGATCTCTGGGCCTGACAGGGGCACTTTTGTCTTTAACCTAAATCATTAAATCAGATCAGATCGTTAGCATCTCGCTCAAGAATTTCACATTTTTAATAATTTTTCTCAAAATTACAACTCTTCATTTACATCGGTCTTCGAACACGATGTTACTACAGAAGAGCTTTAAAAACAATTTTTTAAAAATTATTTGTTCAATTTTGAGCGAGATGCTAATGGTCTAATCTGTTTCAGTTATCTATGCTAAGCTAACCTAAAAGCGTTCCCATCAGACCCAGATATAGGCTAAATAGATTTTAAAAATCATTAAACTTGTATGTTTAACTAGGGAACTAACTTAATTTGTCATATTACACACATGAAACATTAAGCTGTACTATTCTTTTCTTTTCACTCATGAGTTTATTCTCCTCGATTACACAGTAAAGTGTTTAGGAAAGCATCATTTTATTTTTAAAATCCATGTTGATATAAAATATTGTGCTACGCTACAATATACAGTTGAAGTCAGAATTATTAGCCCCACCCCCCTGAATTATTAGCCCCCTGTTTATTTTTTTCTCCCATTTTCTGTTTAACGGAGAGAATATTTTTTTCAACACATTTCTAAACATAATAGTTTAAACATTTGGCAAATATGTAAAAAAGAATTCAAAGGGGGGGCTAATAATTCTGACTTCAACTGTATATAGTTGGTTTGTTAATAAAATTAACCTTAAGCCCATCTACATAACAGTATATAAGCATGTTCCTTTGTTGTTGTTTTTTTTTTTGAGTAACTGCCAGAACATTCCTCTAGGGGGCGCTGTTCATCTATATAAGTGAAGTCAAACACTTGTTCAAAACACAACCTGCTATATGCTTTCAGCATAACTGTTCTATTACACTGCATTTTCAGCCAGTAAAACTTTACTTTTATTTTATATTTACCCTAAATGCATACTTTATTTGGATCTTGTATTTCCAATGATTACCAATAAACCATCTGAGGGTGTGATGAAAAACTTAAGCTGCTAAAATGGGTTTACTTTTGACTCGCTCCCATAATTCTACATCACCGTCCTGTTAATTATATACTATTTTGATTTGAGACACCATAAATACTCCATGACTGGTGAAATTAGTTTAGATACCAAATAAAATACACAAAATGTCTTATAAATAGCATACATTTAAATTTTAAAATCGAGTGATAATGTTTTTCTTATCATAACAAAGCAATCTGTTTAGTCTAGTGGACCCAATATATGTTAATTAGTAAATTTGTCTACAATAGGTTTTGGCTTTCTGCAACCACCATTGAGTGACATCTTACCCAGTTTTCATTTTCATTCTCTCTTTCATCTCTCTGTTTCCTTTTCAGACCTCCCTCTCTCTCTCTCATGCATGCATACATTTATTTCATAAATTTTCCTCCCATTCTCTAGTTCTTGTGTGAGTTTAATGCAGGATTTGATAGACAGGCATGTGATGCACTGACCTACATGAAGCATTCCCATCAGGGACACTGTGCCACAGTTCTTGCACCGCAGGTGTGAAACTATCCATCTCCAAACAATCACTCCAGTCAAACAATACACGTTATATAACTGACCCGATGGTAATAAGGTTCTCACAGCCAGTGGGATCATGATAACCCGGGGACAGGAGAGTTTCTTACAGGACGCTGTGGATTTAAAGTAATAGATATGGATAGGGATTAGATTAGCATTATTACTGCGATGCTCTGAAGAAACCCTGTTATGACAGTTCTTGTTCCTGAAATGTGCCTTTACCTTTTTATGCCCCCATGTTTTTATAGTTTTTTTGTAAGCCTGAAGTAATAGCATATTTGATTTATATAGAAATGAACATCATCTGAACTGCTGCTTATAACAGGGGTCAAGATGAGACTTTGTTTATTTTAGTTTATTTATTTATTTTTTGCAGGATGATGTTTATTTCACTGAATTGGCACAGAGCTTACCTGAATTAGCTGTGACGCTTTTTATATTTAAAAAAAACATCCCGTTTTCTATGATTTGTCTGTTTATGAATGACTTATTATGCTTCAATATTGTGTGCTGTCAAGTTGTTTACAAATTTAAGATTGTTCTCATCATTTAATCAGTCCTGTCAACAAGGCAGCAGCAGCAAAACAGATCTCCGCTATCAGATTTTGCCCTTATTTTCCCAGCCGTCCTTATTGTTTTGTTGTTGTTTTGGTTCTCACATTATAAAAAGGTAGGTCAGGAGGGCAGCGTTTGATTCCCATGATTATCTCGATAATAATCAACCTTGCGTTACGGTTCAACTGTTTGGAGTCTGTAAATTGTTTTTTGAAAGACGTTTCTCTAGACTGCTTTTATTTGTTGCGGTAAAAACAGACATGTTGTTTTCTGTTTTAATAGATTTTAAAGTGGCATTTATTTTCTGTTATGTCAAAGCTCAATTTTCAACATTATTACTCCAGTATTCATTGTTGCCTTTTCCTTCAGAAATCACTCTCAAATGATGGTTTGCTAGCGTTTGTGCTGAAAATACTTGTGCTGAGTCACATTATTTTGATGGAAACTGTGTTGCATCTTTTTCATGATTTTTTTTTTTTGATGTTCAAAAGAACAGCATTTATTTGAAATATAAATATTTAGTTTCATTACATAAAGTGCTCAACCCCTCACAAATCTCTCAGTTAAATGAATATTTCCTATAGGAAGCTTTACAATATTATATATGTGCGTATACATTAGATTAGTCAGTATTGAAGCCAAATCTGGAGCTAATCTAGCAAAATTACTTATGATCACGGTCCAAAATGTGTACATCCAAATTATATGTTACATTTTTAAAGAGCAAAATTAAAAAACTTTTTTTGGGGTTTTTTTTTTTCCAATATTTTGCATAAGTTTAAATGTATTTTATTTCTAAAGATGTTCAATGACTAAAATATTATTTTATTAAATATATCCATTTATTAAATCTCTTTTGTTCAAATGCATTAAAATGCATTGCCTATATTCACTGAGAAATGGATAAAAATATTCATTTTCAAAGTGCAGTGTAGGCAGCACGGTGGCTCAGTGGTTACCACAGTCTCCTCACAGCAAGAAGGTCGCTGGTTCGAGTCCAAGCTGGGCCAGTTGGTATTTCTGTGTGAAGTTTGCATGTTCTCCCCATGCTGGCGTGGGTTTCCTCCGGGTGCTCCAGTTTCATGCGCTATAGCTGAATTGGGTAAACAATATTGGCAGTAGTGTATGAGTGTGTGTGTAAATGTGAGAGTGTAAGGTTGTTTCCAGTACTGGGTTGTGGCTGGATGGGCATCCGCTGCATAAAACATATGCAGGAATAGTTGGCGGTTCATTCCGCTGTGGCTACCCTTGATAAATGAGGGACTAAGCTTAAGGAAAATAAAAAGGTGGTGTACTCATCAATGTTGAGTACGTTCTTTTTGGTCATTTGCTTATTTTTGCTCAAATCTTCTTTAAATATAATGTTAACTTTGTATTTAAATATAATTAAAACTTTTTTTGGCTAATTACAGCAAAGCTTAGATAGCTTTAATAAGGAAAAAGGCGATGTCCACATACCATGACTCTGAATTTCGCAATAGTATAATTTCTCATGTTCAACACAAGCTAACCTGACTTTCTTAGTTCATAGCCTGCAGTGAGAAGACTCATAGCGCTAATATGCAAATGCTTATGCAATGTTTGCAAATTGGTTTGCAAATGAATTTCCAAGGTAATTTATCTCAAGAGTTTTATATCCTAAGAAGCCTATTCAATGGGAATTTGGTAGTCTAAACATTTGCACACAAACTATTAGTACTATTTTTGACCTGTTTTATATTTTATGCTGGGAACGTTGAATACGTTTACATGGACATCAGTAATCTAATTATTTGCCTTATTCTGAATAAGACAGTAATATGATTAAGGTGTTTACATGAGTTGCTTTTTGAATGTTCCTTTCATGATCCCGTTTTACATGTTATAGCACATAATACGGCTAAAGTCACAGCGCTATCCACATTTCCTCCAGAGTTTCATGTAATTTCGAGTGTTTCATTTTTAATTTGTTGACTTTAACTGCAGTTTGGTACTTTCACTTTCATTCAGGAACACTCATGCATGCCCCGCGTGACAAACAAGATATTGGATGCAAGTGCGAACTGCTGGAGGAGTGTTGTTTTAATGGAATTTTATACCGCACACCGTATGGAAAAAAAACCTCCGCATTTCACGATGCAAGTGTGACTCGTTAGGTGCAGAGAATAATGTCAAACAGCTGTGTGTGTATATCCTGTCGCAAAATTATCCACGACGGTAATAGTTTGATTGCGGTGTTTACATGTCTGTACTGCACTTTAATAATGCGACTAAAATCAGCATACTCCAAGTCTTAATTCCATTTCTGTTCAGTTTGATTATGCCCTTAATCGGATTAAATTAATAGACTCTAGTATAGACTTAGTAAATTAATAGACTTAGTAGACTCTTAATCAGAGTATTGTCTTAATCGTATTAAAATTGGATCATTGGTGTCCATGTAAATGTATTACAAGCATTGCATAAGCATTTGCATATTAGCGCTATGAGCTCTCCTACTGCAGGCTATGAACTAGGAATGTCAGGTTAGCTTGTGCTGAATATGAGAAACTAAACTATTACAAAATTCAAAGTCATGGTAGGTGGACGTCGCCTTTATCGTTATTGAAGCTATCTAAGCTTTGCTGAAATTAGCCAAAAAAAGTTGTAATTATATTTAAACAAAGTTTGACTTAAAAATTAACTAGCTTTCGAGTTGTATGGGCTCCTTTTATAGCATTTAAAAGCATCTGTAAGCATCATTTACATTTTGTAAATTTAGTTAAAAGATGCTTTTATCCAGCGAGGATATACAGTTTGAGTCAGAATTATTAGCCCCCCTTTAAATTTTTTTTTTCTTTTTTAAATATTTCCCAAATGATAATTAACAGAGCAAGGAAATTTTCACAGTATTCCTAATAATGTTTTTTCTTCTGGAGAAAGTCTTATTTATTTTATTTCGGCTTGAATAAAAGCAGTTTTTAATTTTTTAAAACCCATTTTAAGGTCAACATTATTAGCCCCTTTAAGCTATATATTTTTCGATAGTCTACAGAACAACCATTGTTACATAATTACTTGCCTATTTACCCTAACCTGCCTAGTTAACCTAATTAACCTAGTTAAACCTTTAAATGTCACTTTAAGCTGTATAGAAGTGTCTTAAAAAATATCTAGTCAAATATTATTTACTGTCATCATGGCAAAGATAAAATAAATCAGTTATTAGAAATGAGTTATTAAAACTATTATGTTTAGAAATGTGTTGAAAAAAAATCTTCTCTCTGTTAAACAGAAATTGGGGAAAAAATAAACGGGGCAATTATTCAGGGGGCTAATAATTCTGACTTCAACTGTATAATAAAGGAAGAATGCTGAAAGAAATGTTCATTTGTCCACAGTTATTGATGGAAATGGAAAAGATGAGTATCTGCTGGCCACTTGGTTTTGACCAAGTTTCTGATCAGATCAGTCATATTTCACAGAATCATGATGAAGTCTGTTTCATTTTTACATGAAATGTAGACTAATATTGACACATACGCACACACGCACACACGCACACGCACACACACACACACACACACACACACACACACACACACACACACACACACACACACACACACACACACACCTGTGTTTTTCTGTTTGTTAGTGAGAACCCTGCCACTGTCTTTTTTCAGTTTTGGCTTTACAAAGAAAACTCTCAAAAGGGTTTTGTGGTTTCACGCATGTTCGATTGGCTGACGAAATGAGATGAATCAATCCCCCAATCAACAACGTTCAACAACTTCTGTAATAGCCGCTTTACTGTGGTTTTCTAGAGCCGCCTCTCAATTATACAAAAACAGTTTTGCTGTGAGTAAGCCTGAATCACCACATCCTGGCGAAAACATTTGCAGGCGTAGTGATTGTTGTGCATGGGTTTTGTGTTGGGAATGTGCTTCTCCTTTATGAGACATGGGAATCGGTGTCATGTTTGATCCCTGCCCTCGCTCCCAGCATTCTCTCTCATTTCCACTGCTGCTCCGCTGGTTATCCAGAGCACCGCCTGCCTTTCCAGAGCTCCACCGGGTCTCTGGTGAACAGGGAAACAGTTGACACCATTAACCAGACACACACACACACTGTTTACACTTAGGAGTGGGGTGACCTGACCCAGCCAGCTAAACAAACACTAATTAGGCTTTTCAAAACAGTTTGACCAGTGTCGTTCTCAAACTGTGACTGTAAATAGTTATATGATACGAACGGTTGTCTGCGGGTCAGCAGGTTAAAAATGTACAGATTTTTATATTGTAAAGAGAGTCCATTTAAATGCTTGACTTTCATCCAGTCATCCATTGAAGTTAAGGTTACGTGGTGGATTGTAATCCTGGAGGAAGCTGAATGTTTGTCGAAGTAACAGTGCACTTGTTTGGTTTTGGCATGGATTTGCACATTTCTTCTGAAATTCAACAGTGCCAGCTGTGCGTTTTTCTGTTTTGTTTTCTATCAGACTCCCTCTTTCCAAGCAAATCTCAGTAGAGATGTGATAAAAGGACCTGACTCTGTAACCAAGTATGTGGGCTGGATTCTGGCAGTGACATTAAGCTTGCTATAGGGTATTTCAACCATTGATATTTACATTAGATTTCGCCTATGCTATTGTTGTCTATTCGAAGGAATGCGCCATTAGAGCCGCCATATTAGTACAGGTTAGCGCTCCTTTGAAATGAATGTGTGGACCAAGGTGTGGCCATCTAGAGCCAAAGATATATACACATACAGTTGAGGTCAGAATTATTAGCCACCCTCTGAATTTTTTTCTTTTGTAAATATTTCACAAATGCTGTTTAACAGAGCAATGAAATTTTCACAGTATGTCTGATAATATTTTTTCTTCTGGAGAAAGTCTTATTTGTTTTATCTCGGCTAGAATAAAAGCAGTTTAGAATTTTTTTTAAACTATTTTAAGATCAAAATATTAGCTCCTTTAAGCAATTTTTTTGATGGTCTACAGAACAAACCATCATTATACAATAACTTGCTTATTTACCCTAACCTGCATAGTTACCCTAATTAACCTAGTTAAGCCTTTAAACCTCACTTTAAGCTGTATAGAAGGGTCTTGAAAAATATCTAGCCAAATATTATTTACTGTTATCATGGCAAAGATATTAGAAATGAGTTATTAAAACTATTATGCTTAAAATTATGTTGACAAAATATGCTCTCCGTTAAACAGAAATTGGGGAAAAAATAATCAGGGGGCTAATAATTCAGGGGGGCTAATCATTCTGACTTCAACTGTGTATACATATATCTATCGAGATCGTGAGTTTTCCTGGTGGTCAGTATGCAATTTTTTTTTAAATTATGAAGATTATAATTTTACATTACTTTTCTACATCGATGGATAAGTGACTGCATGGGCATTGCCGACAAAGAGTGTGTGTTTGTGTGCATGGAAATGTATTATCCTTCCTCCCGGTTACATTTGATCTGATCTATGTCCTGAAACCCACCCCCTCTCTTGCTTTCACTTCTAACAGAGCGATTCGTTTGTGAATTCCGTTATGAACGACTCGTTCACTTAGCCGACAATAATACAAGCTTCTGGCACCGCAGCATCTTGTTGTCATATTTCATTTCTATTGTTTGCTTATTTTATTCAACAAAACTAGTATAAGCCTAGTATTTAGTGTGAGTTGATGCTACTTTTACCATATTGTCAATGCAGTAAGAGAGTCTGTAATATTATTCAATTTAATTCATTTCATGTTTAATATAGCGCTTTTCACAATGTAGATTGTGTCAAAGCAGCTTAACATAGTTCTAGTAAAGTCCAGATTTCAGTTCATTTGAAGTTCAGTTTAATTCATTGTGGTTTAAGTTTCACTGCTGAAAGTTAAAACACTGAAGAGCAAATCCACCGAAGCACAGCTCCACAAGTCCCGATCAAAGCAAGCCAGTGACAGTGGCAAGGAAAAAAAACTTCACCTATTGACAAAGTGAAGGGGAAAAAAAAAACCTGGAGAGGAACTAGGCTCTGTTGAGCACGACCATTATTTCTGGCCAAACTTCCTGTGTGGAGCTGCAGTCTAGGTGCCGGAGGCTGGAGAAGCTGCAGGTTTGAGTCAATGCGGGGACTCGTCTGTCACAGTGGTCTTTCAGGAATCAGTCTCATGCACTCCATTCCTCCATGACCACCACAGCATCAACTCTGGATACGGCCACGGCCAGGATTATGGATATCTTAGCATCATCTCTTCACATGTCTTAGATTGCATCAATGGTGCTGCATAGTTTCTAGGGACCTGGGAATGAGTATCCCCAGGTGGAAATAGAGAATAAAAAAATTTATTAATATATCTGCTGTTCATAGTGTAATTAAACGAATAAGTATTATCAATACTTGCTCAGCACAAAGTTCATAACATGCAAAAACATAAAAAACTAAATCTTACCTTTGAAATGTTCTGCCGTTATGCTTTGTTTTCTTTGTTTGCACATTACAACACCTGTACGCAGTGCTAAATTGCAGCATCTTCACATTGGCTTTAGTCTTGACTAGTGCTGTTGAATGACATTTGTTCTAGGAGCACTGTACAAATGTGGCAGTGCTGTTGATGCATGCTCAGGGTCCGTATGCAATATCTAGTGTATATATATCTATGTATTTCAACAAATATTCTAAAAGCTAAATATTCTAGAGATTCTGCTCTAAGCTCTGATTGCATGTGCTACATTTAACATTGTCCTAAAATAACTGATATGTGCACACCTGTAAGCTAATTCATCTGAATTTTTACCATGGTAGGAAATTATTGGGGGCTTTTTTGCCACGCTACTAGATGCTACTAGATAGTTGGTAAAAATACCCCTGCGCAATTGAAATGAACTACAATAGCTGTCACAATAAGGCTTTAAGTACGTGTCTTAAAAACATGTCCTTTTTTTATGAAGCCAGTAGCGAGTCAGATGCATTTTACTTTTTTTTTTAAATGCTTTAAAATTAAACACATAAAACAGATGCCTAAAATGATTAAAAAACATAAAAAACATTTAGAGTACTAAATACTGAAGTCTTGGTATTGCTGTGATTTAAGATGGAGAACTTTGGGCACAGAATCACAGCTTTAATTGGGATTTAATTGGGCAAAATATTTCAGTTTTATCTAAAGATCCTGCCCAATTGATAAACTACGCTGTTGTTCAAGGAATTTATTATATACCTTTAAAACTGGGGAAAAAAATAAACAGGGGGGCTAACAATTCAGGGAGGCTAATAATTATGACTTCAACTGTATATATATATATATATATATATATATATATATATATATATATATATATATATATATATATATATATATATATATATATCATTTGTAAAAAAATATATTTTGTTTCATATTGTTATCAATCGTGCTCTACACAAATTAATGTTGAGGAATTCTGTTATTACCATTGTTGATAACCATGTTTAGAGTAATTCCATGCAAATGTCAACCTTGCCATTAAAAAAATTAAGTTTTCACCAAAATAGCGAAACAAAAAAAGAATTGCAAAAAATATATATATTTTTTGTCTAAGCAAGTATTTTACAATACTTTAGAAATACTCAATAATGCCTCTATTAGTGTTTTCAAACTATTATAGTTGATTTACCAAAGTCACACTAATGGCATTTTCACATCGGTCACATCCATAACGAAAAAGTGTCACATCCATAATGAAGCTTTTCCCTCATAAATGCAAAAATGTCAAATAAAACCAAATCAATCATTTTTGGTTTATAGTGAGCTAACTCTTACTCTTTTGATTAGTATTGTTTCTTTTTGGTTGTGGGGTTAATTTACAGAATTTCTTCAAAGTAAGTTGTATACTCTAAACTCGCAGACGTTTTGTTTACATCCATAGTGCATGTTCATTTTCCTAATTTAAAATCTAAAAAAAGTTTGCAGATTGATATTTTTCTGCTCCCAGAACTCTGTGGTTAGTTTTTTGGAAAAGATAAACATGTTTTAATAATATGTTAATGTATTGTTTCTCTGTGAATTTATGTTTTGAGATTTTACTGCAAATGTTGCATCCATAACGCTGGATTTGCTCTTTAGTAAAAACACATTTAAGTTTAAGCAAACAATAATAATAATAATAATAATAATAATAATAATAATAATAAAAGTACTAAATACTAAAAGGCAAGGCAAGTTTATTTATGTAGCACATTTTATACACAGTGGCAATTCAAAGTGCTTTACATAAACAGAAATAAAAGAAACAAGTAAAAGAGAAATAAAAACAAATAATAAAAAATAGTAAAAAACAAAACAAACCAAAAACAGATCAAATGTGTTATAAAAGAATGAAAAAAAGAGAAGAACATAATAGTGCGATCTAGGTTTAGGAATAGTGCGAGAAGGTTGCTAGTGTTGGGAATTTTGTGATCTAGAGGCAGCGCTATTTTCAGTTTAAGATTATTTAGATAATAATATAGAATAATATACTGGATAATAATAACTATGATCTTAACAAACAGCACATCAGGATTTGTGTTTTTTTTGTTTTTTCATAACGGTTAACCTCTGAAAATCCACAGCATTCAGTGGTAGGGTTGCACGGTTTACCGGTTCTATGGTAGTATCGCGATGTTATGGCTCCAAAATACTGGCGGTCCCACTGTAGTTTGTAAACGGTAGTATCATCCTTAATTGTTTATCTACAATAAATAATGTTGCATGTGGAAAAGTCACTAAACTGCTCACACGTTTGTGCAACAATAGACCATTTTATTTGAATAGTCTGTGGAGCCCTTTAAGGTTGCAAACTGTGTAGAATTCGCACCTTTTATGGTAGCCCATTGCACGTGTTCGAACTCACATCTGAATTAGTTCATTTCTGTTCCTGTTAATATGATTTAGTAGCTACAACACCCACGACAATCTCTTTAAAGGAACGACTCACAAAGGGAAATTCTGAATTACTTTGAATTGTTACCTGAGAAGACTGAAAAAAAAAATGAAAAGCCCAAAATATCAACAGGAAACATTGAAATGATTTTTGACCTCTTCATATTGGCAAGGCAAGGCAAGTTTATTTATATAGCACATTTCATACACAGTGGCAATTCAAAGTGCTTTACACAAACAGAAATAAAAGAAACAAGTATAAGAAAAATAAAAACAAAAAATAATAAAAATGGTTAAAAAAATCTAAATAAATAAGCATAAAAACAGATAAAATGTGTTATAAAAGAATGAAAAAAAGAGAAAAATAGAATAGTGCGATCTGTCGGACATAGCACAGTGCTCCTTCAGTAAAGGCACTGCTAAACAGATGTGTTTTCAGTCTTGATTTGAATGTGCCTAATGTTGGAGCACATCTGATCATTTCTGGAAGCTGATTCCAGCAGTGAGGGCCGTAGTAGCTGAAAGCCGATTCACCCTGCTTTGACTGAACTCTTGGAATTTCTCTTGGAATTTCTAGTTTATTTGATCCTAAAGATCTGAGATATTGCCTAACTTTGTAGGAAAAAGGCTCTTTTGTAACAAATTTCATTTGGTATAATTTGTATCTTTATTTTAATGTATTTTTTGTTGGTCAGTTAACTACAAAATACACAAAAAGAGTGAATAAATTTTAGGTGCAAATAATACTTTTTAGCCTTAAGGGAATTATGAATTACATTCAAGTAGACCTATTATAAAATAAAATATAGTATTTCTGACCATTTTTATTATAATTAGAGTTATGAATTACAGTATCGCAATACTACTTGGTTTCGTGATACTTCAGCTGGTATAGTATCGTAAGATTAATTAATGGTATCGAGACAACCCTATTCAATGCATTATTTATTTTGACACTTTCCAAGAACTAATGTAGATGGTATTGCAACAAAACCATTTTATATTTGTCATCTAGGCTTCTTTGGTTCACGCCATTTCCTCAGAATTTAGTTTAAATATAAGCACTTCCTTTTGTCAAGCCAGTTGGTGTTTTCAGTTTCCTCTCATGCAAGCTGCTATTTCTGGAACGAGTGTTATTGTCTTTGATCGATCTGAGGCGGCGCCAGGGTGGCCAGAGAACGGCCTCACCTGGGGCAAGACTAACCCCAGTCTCACTTGGATGAACCTTTATATGAAAATCGCCGGCGTATGCAAAGCTCATTCCAATGTAAGCCCTGTTTATTTTCCACCGCACGCACGGCGGGATCTCTTCCAGATACCTGCTTCAGTAGTAAACAAAGCAGTCCGTGCCCTGCCGTGAACCTCTGACAGACAGCTCAACTGCATTCCTCTCACTCGCTGTTCGTCATCTTGTTGTGATTGTAGAGCAGATGCCATAAATGCCATAACATGATTTGACGGAGTGGGAAACGCCAGCCTGCTCTCCAAGCAAAGGTGTGGTTCAAATTCCTCTCTCCCAAATCTCATCTCTGCCGTCTCCCCACCTTGCCCTTGGGTACTTGAAAGGATGTTTCACTCCTGAATAAAATGTTGGCCATTATTTGCTCACATACATGGCTTCCCAGTTCTGCATGAGTGTCTTTCTCCTCCTTTGTGTGACACAATAGAAAACAATGGCTAACTTTATATAATTGGAACAAATTCTCAGCTTGAAAAAGTTGCTTATTGAGTGACTTGTTTTGTACTTCAAAACCACGTTAAAGCCTTGTTTTGCAATCACTATCTACATCCCTTATTCCTATACCATATACTGTCAAATTATGTTTTTACACACACACAAAATGACTTTTGTTGCTTGTTCAAAGTATTTATTTAAAATGAGTTGAAGCAACACAATTCTTACAATTATTTGGGACAACTTGTTGTTTTAAAATTGTTTTACGTTCCATCCAAATAAATTTGTCAAAACTATTTAATTAGCTTAATCGAATTGTGTTGGGACAACTTAAAGCAATTGTTTGGTTTGGAACCAAGCATTTTTTACAGTACATCGCTTATTACAACAAGTAAATTATGTTTATGCGTTATGTTTGAAATTTAACACTGAATGGTACAGTATGGTTTACAGGAAGCTGCACAATATGTCGTTTCAGCATCAGTCGCAATGTGTGTGTCCACAATAGTCACATCACAGGATTTGCAATGTGAAGTTATGATTATTGATCAGCACCACAGCTGATTTTGCAAATTATTACCATAACAAAGTAAAACTTTATGATTGGCATGTGTTTTAAAGGCATTTCAAGAGCATTCAGGCACAAAAACGTACAAAATTTGTAACTTTAATGATATTATTTTACTGAATTATTAATGCAATGAAGAAGACTAGTGTTTTTTATATTTTTATATTTTGTATTTAATTATTTAGTTGCTGAAGAAAGCGCTCGTGCAGGACTATCAGTTCATCAAGATTCTTTGCATTCATCTTCAATGCCTCCTTCCTCCTACCCCAGACATATTCAATAATGTTCATGTCTGGTGACTGGGCTGGCCAATATGTATATATATATATATATATATATATATATATATATATATATATATATATATATATATATATATATATATATATATATATGTATTTATATATATGTATATAAATGTATTGTCAAATTTTTCAGTGTTACTGCAAACTGAATATCTAATCTTTTCTATTTGCATAGACCGCATCATATCATGCATCCAATGTATGTAACTGGGTGGGGAAGGATTTTTCCAGTTCAGTGTTATAAGCCTTTTAGCAATTATTAAACAAAAGGCGAGTGCATTTGATCGTGTAGATGACAAGGAAACAATTGTAGGGTTAAACCCAAAAAATGCTACTGGGGGCATGGCTCAATATGTCAAAGAAAGCATTCAGAAATTGATTTAAAAATTAATGCCCAAAAAGTGCTTAGCGCTGGACAAAGCCTAAAGGTATGAAAAAGACTGGCTAGAGCTTGTTGACACCAATCACAACTTGGATCAAAACCAGTGTTAATTTTAGATATTTTTGCCTTAGTCCAATATACTCTATCTAATAACTTGAATTGTATAAGGGAATGACGAGCACAAATGAAAGAGGTTTGTACACAAGATAGGGCCTTGGACCTTTCCTCGTCTGTGAAAACGAGATCTGATTCCCAGCTCTGCTTTATTTAAAAAAATGAGGAACCTAACAGTCTAATAAATGAAAAAATTTGTATTATAAATTTTGATTGTAGCTTTTTAACAGTGTAGCTAATCCTAACCACTGTAACAAATGCCTTATTGTTAATAAGAAGTAAATTAGTATTAGGCAAAAGACGTAATTTATAGTAAAGATATGTTACCCGTTCATAACATGGATTATAAACATGTACGTTGTGTCCTAAATTGCATATTGCGCATTATGCACTATACATTTGCTGTACATAAATTGAATAAGATTAACACTGTCCAACATTGCACAGTATTTTAACATGCTTTTTTATTATTACACATTATTTATGCTTATATATGGAAAAGAGCAAAGCATAAGAACATAAACTAGGTCACATCTACACCGTTTATCCCACAAAATAGAAGTGTATAGAGCAAAAGTCATCAGGATGAGACAATGAGTTCTCATTTTTAGGTGAACTCACCCATTAACAATCAAAATTGATTGAATAAATAGACACATAATAAAACACGGAGTAATGAATTTTAAGCTTGCATAAATGGTCAAATCAATCCCGAACAGGTCAGTGCACTGGATTATTGTGGATGTGAATTGTGGAAAGCGTAGGTCAGCCTTTAATTATCTTTTTATTGGTCCAACATAGCATTTCACTCCTGGACATTATGTACTGTGGCTTTGTGGCAAACATGGAGCAAAGTTTGAAGCCAAGGGTTGCTAGTAGATTCCTTGTCATTGCATTGATCGACCCCCATCTAGCACAGGAAAGTGCAGGTTTCAACACAAGCCCTTGCTCATGTAATATCATGGTTTCTGTGAGACGGGAAATGGCGCAGGACTTGAAGATGTTGACTAGTTTTGATCCTGTGTAAACCAGAGTTGTAGAGCAGAAGTCAAAGAGCAAAACTGGACCGATCTGTTGCAAATACTGTATAGGATATCTATTTAATGTTAAATTTTTTTGCACAGACCAGTCGTTTTGGCTTATAAGTCCTCAATGGATCATCAGGAGCAAATATGGACGTATATATCTATTACGTATATATTTTTAAAAATATCTTCAGATTTCTAAGCCATTGTAGTTGGGTAAATTTAAAGAGCAGGGAATAAGAGAGTACCACAAATAAACTTTTTTGAATACCTATTTGCTCAAATAACAAGTGAAAAACCTAATAGCATTTTCAGAACTTTACACAATGCATTTAGGAGAGAGAACAATTTAAAATGTACTGTCCTCCCATTGACATTGCAATATTAACACACTTGCTTTAGCGTTAAAGGGTTAGTTCACCCAAAAATTTAAATCCTGTTATTAATTACCTAGATTATCATCTTCTGAACACAAATTAAGATATTTTACCTCATTGAAAGTCCAGAAAGGAACTAGAAACATTGTCAAAACATTGTCACATCAGTGGTTCAACTGTAAACATATGAAGGCCAAGCAGGTTTATGTATATTGCACATTTCATACACAATGGTAATTCAAAGGGCTTTACATAAACAGCAATAAAAGAAACAAGTATAAAAACAACAGAGAATAAAACTGATAAATTGAATTAAAATGTGTTAAAAACATGTTCGAAAAAAATAAAAAACAATAATAGTGTGATCTGTCAGACGTAGCACAGTGCTCATCCAGTAAAGGCACAGCTAAACAGATGTGTTTTCAGACTTGATTTGAATGTGCCTAATGTTGAAGCACATCTGATCATTTCTGAAAGCTGAATCCAGCAGCGGGGGGCGTAGTAGCTGAAGGTGAATTCAATCTGCTTTGAATGAACTTTTGGAATATCCAATTTACTTCATCTTAATGATATGACCTGCAAGGTCTGTATTTAGTGAGCATATCTGTAGTGTATTGAAGTCCTTGGCCATTTAGTGATTTATAGAACTGTAATAACACTTTAAAATCGATTCTGAATGTAACTGGTAGCCAGTGTAAAGACCTGAGGACAGGTGTGATGTGCTCTGATTTTCTGATTCTGGTCAGAATCCTGGCAGCAGCGTTCTGGATGAGCTGCAATTGTCTGTCATTTTGGTAAGGCCAATGAGGAGACCAATAAAGTAATCCACCCTACTGGTCATAAAAGCATGAACAAGTTTCTCTAAATCCTCACTTCAAACAAAGCATCTTATTTTTACAAAGTTTTTGAGAGAATAATATGCTGATTTGCTGCTTTGACATGACTACTCACGCTAAATTAACACTTTTGTGCACCAAAAACTGTAAAAACAACAACATTCGCAACAATGCTATGGCCAATATGACGCACACCCTAATCCGACTAGGAAGACATAGGCGTAAAAATTGTCTTTGTGGCACACAAAAGAAGCTGTTCTTGGAGCTTCAGATAATGAAACTTGAACTGTTGATTGTTGAACACCTCGATGACCATTGCTGTATATGGAGAATTAGAGAGCTCTAGGATTACATCTGAAATATCTTAATTGAATGAAGTTCTCAGGGAATTAAAACAACATGAGGGTGACTTATTTATAGCAGAATTTAAATGTTTGCGTGAACTAACCCTTAAACTATACAAAATATAGTTTTTAAGTAATTATACATTTAAATAAATCTTTATATTTATATTTACCTATATACACTACCTGACAAAAGTCTTTGGGGTAGTCAATCCCAGTTGTAAGAGCAACAAAAAATGACCTGCCTTCTAGTTGATCGTTTGGGAAAAGTGGCAGAATGTAGTTTTTTACCATGAATCATCATGTTTTTTTTTTACTTTCAAAGTCCCGTTAGTTGTTTACTTGTATTTCAAGTGTCATGATTTCAGAAAAAAAAAAAATCTTCTTTTACAAAATCTTCTTTTGTTAACAAAACATTAACATTAACAAAAAAGTTGAATTTTTGGGTGGACCAGTACCTCTTCAACCCAAACAGTTTCGAAATTCAGTTGTAAAATGGTTTCAGTCACTTGACTCGCAGACGTTGATTGTGATAAGACCGTCTGCACCCTTTACCTTAGTTTTCTCGGTTATAACTGCCTCGTGAACTTTTGCACATCTGGACCGCAGATGCTCAACAATTCTCCACAACTTTCACCCAGACACCGCCATGACTGTATAAGCAGCAGCATCTCTTGCACGGATACAGAAAACCTTGTCATCACCGACTCTTGGCATGGTGTCTTACAAAATCAAGCCATTGACGAAATCATTTAGACACATAATTCAAGTCTGGAGTTTACGCTGGAGTATCAGTGGTCCAGTGTGACCTTCGTGCATGGTGCCAGTAGACGGCATGCCTGTTTGCAATGCAGTCTCGTGAGCATGGATGTGTGTGTTTGACCGTTGGTGTGTTTCTGGGGCAATTGTAAACTTTGTGTTACTCAACACTCATGATCAGCAGCTGGCTTTACTGGCACATTAAATCAGTGTTTAATCATTCTTCGATATCCAACTGTACTTTCACTGGAAAGCCATTTAAAAAAAATGTTTGTGATCTGATTAGACATATAGTTGAAGTCAGAATTATTAGCCCACCTTTATATCCCCCCCACCCCCCAATTTCTGTTTAACAGAAAGATTACATATTTCTAAACATAATAGTTCTAATACCTACTGATTTATTTTATCTTAGCCATGATGACAGTACATAATATTTCAATAGACATTTTTCAAAATACTAGTATTCAGCTTAAAGTGACATTTAAAGGCTTAACTAGGTTAATTAGGGTTATTACAGGGTGTCCGCGGGGTCTTAAAACGTATTAAAAGTTAAATCATATTATTGAAGTATTAAATATAGTATTAAAAGATAAATCAATTTAGAGAAATTTAAGGCCTTTAAAAAGTTTTAAAAAGTCTTAAATGCTGTTTTACAAGGCATTACATTTTGTATCAGTATGCTAAAGTTTGCCTAAATTTAATCTTTGAGTATTGGGATGTTGTGTAGTTTTTCAGAAATCAATAAAATCCTGCTGGATTTGACATCATGGTGTTTACTTTGCATACTACAGTAACCAGGGAAACACCTATTCCTGCTATGCTATGGGCGCTACCTGCTGGATTAGCATTTTTATTCAGTATATGAATAATGTTTTAGTTTAGGATTAATTTCTTATAATCAGTATTTAGTAAATAGGTTTAATTAATTAATTAATTAATTAAAAGGTGTTGAATTTCATTTTCTGATTCATGTATATACCCTAAATTACACTGTAAAAAATAAATCCGTAAAATTTATGGTAAAAAAAAAAAATGCAGCTATTGTTGCCTGTATTTTACTGTTAAAAATACGGTACAAACTGTAATATTAATTTCTCATTTTTACAGTTAACTACCGTATTTAATTAATTTATAGAGGTAATATTTCTGTATTTTGAATTACCAACATCTACACATCTTTTGTTACACAGTTAGATACGTTAACACAACCATATGCAAGTGGTGATGAGAAAGTTACATAATGAACCAATGCTCATCACAAACAACTTTTCAGTGCTCAGTGTCATTCACACAGCTATTAAACACCAGTATGGAAACGCGCATAAAATTAGTCATGAAATAAACATTGTTTATCACCATTAGATGTAACATAAAACTCTAATGTTCATAACTGATGGGGAAACAACTAAAAACTAAAAAAATCCATAGTAATGTAAACAAATCATAAAAAGTGATGGGCCATGCAGGGAATTATAAGAAAGTCATTTTGCGGTTATTTGCCGTATATATTAAGGAAACTTACCGTTAACCAGGTTACGGGTTTTTACTGTAGCATTTTTACTGTTTTTTTACCATTGAAATCACAGCTATTTTTTACAGTGTAGGCAAATCATTGTATAATGATGGTTTGTTCTGTAGACAATCAAAAAAAGGTGGCTAATAAAATTTACCTTAAAATGTTTTTTTTTTTTTTATTATTATTAAAAACTGCTTTTATTCTAGTCGAAATGAAACAAATAAGAATTTCCCGAGAAGAAAAAATATTATAGGAAATTCTGTGAAAAATGTCTTGCTCTGTTAAACATCATTTGGGAAATATTTGAAGAGGAAAAGAAAATTCTAAGGAGGGTGAATAATTCTGACTTCAACTGAATGTTTATATTCTATAATACAATATCTCTTGATAATAAACGTTATACAATAACTTGCCCTAACATGCCTAATTAGCCTAGTCGAGCCTTTAAATGTCACTTTAGGCTGAATACTAGTATCTTGAAAGATATCTAGTCAAATATTACGTGCTGTCATCATGGCAAAGTTAAAGAAATCAATTATTAGAAATTAGTTATTAAAACTGTTATGTTTAGAAATGTGTTGAAAAAATCTTTTCGTTAAACAGAAATTGGGAACAAAAATATACGCAAGAACTAATAATTCAGGTGGGCTAATAATTCTGAGCTCAGCTGTATATATAAAAATACAGTATTTTTACTTAAAGTATTTGTGTTATCATATCTTATAAATTAACATTTTTTGCAACTTCGGTCAATATCATGACAATAATTGTGATAAAAGCTTCAGCAATTAATCACAACTTGACAATCTGATACCGTCATAAGCCAAGGTCTGCTTTCCTATCCCGGTTAGCCTGAGAATCAATAAGCAATGACCTATATGATCATAATCTCAAATTCAGAATCTATTGAGGCCTCAAAGATAAGTGAGCAGAACAAACAACAGTCAATAAGGCCGTTACCTTTGGGCCTGCTGTTACTGGTGCCTGTTTATAGAGTAGAGCATCGATTGACTTGTTTGAAGAGTGTGTTTACTGATCGGCTGTTGAGGTGGACGTGGCCTGTCAGATGTTTTTGTGGTGTCAAGGAGCTCATGGGTTTCAGGTCAGAGCGGCGAGCTCAGCTCTTTCTGGATGAACTCTGCAACTGATGTTCCACATGGGCATATTTGGACACATGGCAGCAAAGTTTAATGAAGTGATTATAGTCAAAATAGCTATGAAGTCATAGCTGTTTACATCCTGAGACATTTCTGTCTCAGGTGCTACAGAAGGAGTTCATCTGAAAATGACAATGCATTTACTTCCCGTTATGTTGATAAAATCTGAATACTTTAAAAGGTGAATTTGTGATTAATGTTCAGGCCATACTTTCCTATATAATGAATATGAAAATATTTTATTCTAGTTGATCATTTTGTATCAGAAGTGGCTTATATGAAAGGCAAAGGCCACTGGATTATGCTTATTTTACCAAAATTTTAATTATTTAATTAGGACAATAAGGTCTGACTTTGCTGAGACAGAAGTCTTGTCACTTAACAGAAATAATGTACAGTATAGAATATAAAGTCATGCTGCAGTGGAAAAAGAATTAACATTGTGTTTGACTCCCATGAGCTTAGAGGACTGCATCCATACATCTCTGCAATGACTCAAATCTCTTATTAATAAAGTCTGAAATGGCAAAGAAATCGTTCTTGCAGGACTCCCAGAGTTCATCAAGATTCTTTGGATTCATTTTCAATGCCTCCTCCTTCATCTTACCCCAGACATGCTCAATAATGTTCATGCCTGGTGACTGGGCTGGCCAATCCTGGAGCACATTGACCTTCTTTGCTTTCAGGAACTTTGATGTGGAGGCTAAAGTATGAGAAGGAGCGCTATCCTGCTGAAGAATTTGCCCTCTCCTGTGGTTTGTAATGTAATGGGCAGCACAAAGGTTTTGACACCTCAGGCTGTTGATGTTGCCATCCTCTCTGCAGGTTTCTCACACGCCCCCATATTGAATGCAACCCCAAACCATGATTTTTCCTTTACCAAACTTGACTGATTTCAGTGGCAATCTTGGGTCTATGTGGGTTCCAATAGGTCTTCTGCAGTATTTGTGATGATTGGGATGCAGTTCAACAGATGATTCATCTGAAACATCTACCTTCTGCCACTTTCCAAATGATCAACTAGAACTCAAGTTATTATTTGTTGCTCTTACAACTGGCATCGACGACAAGACTTTTGTCAGGTAGTGTAAGTTTTAAGAACAGATTAAAAATTAAAGTCCTTGTGAAGTGAAAACGTACATATATTTATTTTTTCAGTGAATAATCAATCTGCGCAAGTTAATCCACTAATAAAAAAAATTGTTTTCCAAGTTTTTAATGAAATGTTAATCATTTGCTTCAGCCACAATATTCTTAACCAACCCCCTCTTAGCATTAGTTTGCTAATAAGGAATGATGCACAAAAAGAAAACCCCGCCCCTACTCAATAGTGCCTTTCAGTTGGCAGAACATCAACACACTTAGAGTTAAAGTCATATTTGCATGTTCACTGATTATTTAAGTCTTAACTACATCAGTTTGAAACGTAAACTGGATTATCTCAGTCTCCCTCAACAAAATATAAAAATCATTTACTCTATAATCGATATCCCATATTGATTTAAATGATCAGCCACAGACAAAAGACTTACAATATAGCATGTATGAAATACTTACATGTGATCGGAGAGTATAGAAAAAGTTATACAGTGGGTACAAAAAGGATTCAGACCCCCTTCAATTTTTCACTCTTGCTAAAATCATTTGTTATTTTTTCCTCAGTAATGTACACACAGCACCCCATATTGACTGAAAAACACAGAATAGTTGACATTTTTGCAGATTTAGTAAAAAAGAAAAACTGATATATCACATGGTCTTATTTATCACCTTTGCTCGGTATTTAGTAGAAGCACTCTTTTGATCTAATACAGCCACATCTATTTTTCTTTTTTTTTTTTCTATTTTTTTTTTTTTATATATATTTATTATCTGTTTTTTGTCCTGTCTCTGTTATCCTGTTGCACTGTAGAAGCTCTGTCACAAAAACAAATTCCTCGTATGTGTGAACATACCTGGCAATAAAGCTCTTTCTGATTCTGACAAGTCTTTTTGGGAAAGATGCAACAAGTTTTTCACACCTGGATTTATGGATCCTCTGCCATTCTCCTTGCAGATACTCTCCAGTTCTGTAAATGTTGATGGACAGGCATTTTTATGTCTCTCTAGAGATGCTCAATTGGGTTTAAGTCAGGGCTTTGGCTGGGCCATTCAAGAAGAGTCACTGAGTTGTTGTTGTTGTGAAGGCACTCCTTCGTTATTTTAGCTGTCTTAGGGTCATTGTCTTGTTGGAAGGTAAACCTTCTGCTCAGTCTGAGGTCTTGAGCAGTCTGGAGAAGGTTTTCATCCAGGATATCTCTGTTCTTTGCCGCATTCATCTTTCCTTCGATTGCAACCAGTCATTCTGTCCCTGCTGCTGAAAAACACCCCCACTGCATGATGCTGCCCCCACCATGCTTCACTGTATTGGACTTGTAATGAGCAGTGCCTGGTTTTCTCCACACACACCGCTTAGAATTAGGGCAAACAATTTTATCTCGGTCTAGTCAGACCAGATAATCTTATTTCTTACCATTTTAGCATTTCACTTGTGTTGCACTGAGGAGAGGCTTTCGTTGGACCACTATGCCATAAAGCCCAGACTGGTGGACGGCCGCAGTGATGGTTGATTTTTCTACAACTGAGCTGAACCACAATGATCTTTGGGTTCTTCTTTACCTCTCTCACCAAGGCTCTTCTCCCCTAACAGCTCAGTTTGGCCTGATAGCCAGCTCTAGGAAGGGTTATGGTCATCCCAAACATCTTCCATATAAAGGTTATGGAGGCCACTATGCTCTTAGGAACCTTTAGCTGAAGTTTTTTTGTAACCATGGCCAGATCTGTGCCTTGCCTCAATTCTGTGTTTTTTCTGTCAATATGGGGTGCTGCGTGTACATTGAGGAAAAAAATTAACTTGAATGATTTTAGCAAATGGATGCAATATAACAAAGAGTGAAAAAATGAAGGAGATCTGAATACTTTCCATACCCACTATATATGTACAGTGCATCCGGAAAGTATTCAAAGCGCTTTACTTTTTCAAGATTTTTTTTTAATGTTACAGCCTTATTTTAAAATGGATTAAATTCATTTATTTGCTCTAAATTCTACACACAATACCCCATAATGCCAATGTGAAAAAATATTTTTTTAAATTGTTGCAAATTTATTACAAATAAAAAACTTAAAATCACATGTACATCAGTATTCACAGCCTTTGCTCAATACTTTGTTGATGCACCTTTGGCAGCAATTACAGCTTCAAGTCTTTTTGAATATGATGCCTACAAGCTTGGCACACCTATTTTTGGGAATTTTTGCCCATTCCTCTTTGCAGTACCTCTCAAGCTCTATCAGGTTGGATGGGAAGTGACTGTGTACAGCCATTTTCAGATCTCTCCTGAGATGTTCAATAGGATTTAAATCTGGGCTCTGGCTGGGCCACTCAAGGACATTCACAGAGTTGTTGTGAAGCCACTCCATTGATATTTTGGCGGTGTGCTTTGGGTCATTGTCCTACTGAAAGATGAACCGTCGTCCCAGTCTGAGGTCAAGAGCACTCTGAAGCAGGTTTTCATTCAGGATGTCTCTGTACATTGCTGCATTCATCTTTCCCTCTATCCTGACTAGTCTTCCAGTTCCTGCTGCTGAAAACAACCCCACAGCATGATGCTGCCACCACCATTCTTTTACTGTAGGGGTGTTATTAGCCTGGTGGTGAGCGGTGCCTGGTTTTCTACAAACGTAATTCCTGGCATTCACTCCAAAGAGTTCAAATTTATTCTCATCAGAGCAGAGAATTTTGTTTCAGATGCCTTTTGGCAAATTCCAGGCAGGCTGCTATGTGCTCCTTACTAAGGAGTGGCTTTCGTCTGGCCACTCTACCATACATACTGGATTGCTGCACAGATGGTTGTCCTTCTGTAAGGTTCTCCTCCCTCCACATCGAGTTATTGATCACCACCCTGGCTAAAGCCCCTCTCCCCTGATCACTCAGCTTGGATGGCCGGCCAGCTCTAGAAAGAGTCCTGATGGTTCCAAACATCTTCCACTTTCGGATGATGGAGGCCACTGGGCTCATTGGAACTTTCAGAACAGCAGAATTTTTTCTGTAACCTTCCCCAACCTTGTGCCTCGAGACAATCCTGTCTCTGAGGTCAACAGACAATTCCTTTGTCTTCATGCTTGGTTTGTGCTTTGACATGCACTGTCAACCCTGGGACCTTATATAGACAGGTGTATGCCTTTTCAAATAATGTCCAATCAACAGAATTTACCACAGATGAACTCCAATTAAGCTTCTGAAACATCTCAAGAATGATCAGTGGAAAAACAATGTACCTGAGCTCAAATTATAGCTTCACGGCAAACGCTATGAATACTGATGTACATGTGATTTTTCAGGTTTTCATTTGTAATAAATTTGCAACAATTTCAAAAACTCTTTTTTCACATTGTCATTATGGGGTATTGTGTGTAGATTTTTGAGGAAATAAATTAATTTAATCCATTTTGGAATAAGGCTGTAACATAAAACACTGTGGGAAAAGTGAAGCGCTATGAATACTTTCCGGATGCACTGTATATATAAGTGATTTGGCATAAAGTTATTCAAACTAAGCTATTTTTTAAAAATCAAATCAATTGGATATTGGGGTTAAACATGAAATTTCATCTTCAATTTTTGAATCTTTGCAAATACAGGCTGTTATTCATTATTATTTTTTTTTACCTGGTCTTAAAGAGGTCTGTGAAAAGTCCTACACTTCCATTCATAAACCATGCGGAAACTTAAGCACAATTTGAGAAATTGAAACAAAGTTAACATTAAGCTTTAGAATGAGTGTTTCTATAAGCAGTACTTGAGCTGACACGAACAAAAACTGATGAGCATTATGAGCTTCGGTTGAAGATAATCAGACTTTTCACCTTAATGTTGTCACTTTTTTTATCTTACAGTTTTAACCTAGAAATGGGTCATAATCTTGAGTTTTTCTTCTTCATTTTAAAAAATCCCTATGGATTACATCAGGTTTAGTTTCTTGATGAGCTGTCATTTCATTAGCATTTTCTGTTCTCAGCAATGCGCCCATGTTGTTTACACACACTATGACACACTTCCTCCTCCTGAAATACGTGAATGAAGCTCCTAAACTCTTGGGTGTGTGAAGTTCCAGGGAATCTTTGATAAATAAGATTCTTCTAACTCGTCTCATTGTAATGTCACGTCGGCCCTGCTTTCTGTAGATAAAACTTTATCGGTGACCACCAGACCTCAAGGGCAGGTCTAAGCTCTCTTCTGCGAGTGCAATTAAGGCCTGCCTCTTTCTCAGAATCGAGACGCTATCTGCGGCCTCCATTAGTGGAAGTGAGGTTGTGGTTTCTGCTTAGTGGACCCAGGCTCTTCTCATTTCTCATGAATTTTATCGCTGCTCTTTCGGGGTAGATGAAGTCCTCTATTCCGCTTTTTTATACAGTGTCTACCTCTTCTCATCATTGTGTCCGCTGGTGGGAGAGAGGTCAACCGCTTGCTTTCAGTGTTGGGAAATGTCTCATTGCAGGGTGATCGTTGCGGTGGGCTTGTTGCATTTTCGGTGCAGTTGAGACACTTGTTTGAATGTAAACAGAAATGTCAGCCCGAGTACTATGTTGGTTTGCATGCTCAGAATAAAGACACTGTATTTAAGTTTATCTTATGTAGACTGAAGCTATTTATTTACATTTAGATTCCGATAAATGAAGCATGCAGTGTTTTATTAATTGTGCAGCTTGCATGAAATAGGTACAAAATAGAATCAAATTCTAGTCTTTTTTCAAAATTTAGCCATGTGTACATTACATACAGTGCTCAGCATATATAAGTACACCCCCCACAAATATCTCATTTAAATTAATAATTTCCATAGAAAGCTCTACAATATTATATTTGTGCATATATTAGTTTAGTCAGTACTGAAGCCAAATCTGGAGCCAATCTAACAAATTAACTTACAAAAAATGGTTCAAAAATTAGTAACCCAAATTTATATCTGGAAGAAATATTTAATATCATTTTCAAAAATAGCAAAAATAAAGAGAAACAAAAAATATATACAATTTTGTTGAAATTTTGTAGGTTGTAATTTATTTTTGCAATATTTTGCATGTATTTAAATGTATTATCTTTCAATTTCTAAAGATTTTCTGTGACTAAAATATTAGCTTAATAAATATATCAGTTTAATAAATCTGTTTTGTTCAAATGCACCAATATATATTACCCATATTCACTGAGAAATGGATAAAAATATTAATTTTCAAAAAGAGGTGTACTCATAAATGCTAAGCACTGTATATAAAATAAAATAAACAGCCCTTAATATTTAAGTCTGTTACTCTTTTGCGTTATTTTTCTTTAAATAACTTGATCATTTACTCAATTGATTTGTTTACCGGTACTCTATTAGCATCGCGATACTATCGCTCCAAAATACTGGTGGTGTCACTGTTGTTTGTAAACGGTAGTATCTTCATTAACTTCATTAATCTACAATACATAACGTTGGATGTGGAAAAGTCACTAAAAGGCTCACACGTTTTTTCAACGATAGACCATTTTATTTTAATAGTCTGTGGAGCACTTTAAGGTTGCACGTTTTCTAATGTTTTCTGACGTTTGAAGCACACACCTAAATTGGTTCATTTCAATATGATTTAGTAGAGACAACAATCGTAACAATCTCTTTAAAATAGTCACAAAATGAAATTTTTAATTACTTTGAATTGTTACCTGATAAGACAGAAAAAATCAATAGATTTCAATTGACCACAGATCATAATTGCATTCTGTGACTCAATAGCGTTTCTGTATAGGCCAATCATGATGACAAAAATGTCTGTAGTCAGTCCGGGCTGCAAGTATCCAGATCTGAACATGCCCTGAAGGAAGTGGGAAGCCTTAAACATTAATTAGTGTGCAAAATTTGGGTAATTATTGACCCAAGCACAACATGCTGCATGAGTTTAATGCGTATCCACAGCATGGTGCAGGATGAATTAAATGCTGAAGTTTGTCTAAACCTGTGCTAACCTTTATTGTGCTGAACATATTTTGATTTTCATGTTGGTGTTCTGTATTTTTTGTTCAAGAGCAGGAAAATAAAGTAAAGGTTTTGAGTAAATGACCATAAATTTTTTGTTTTTGAACAGACTATGCCTTTGAAATTGGAAGAACTGAAGTTTAGTTTGACACAATACTCAAGGAAATACTTTTCTTTGGTACTGCTCACTGTTTGTCCATGCAAACTTTTCAAGGCATCACGTGGCAGCAACACTGTAGTAAAGCTGTTTGTTATTCAAATCCGGGGCAAAATCAGGAAAAAACGCGAAGGCAGGTGTTTATTATCACAGATGAGTCAGACTAATGCAAACGAGCGCAGGGAAATCCCTGACTCTCCCCCGCAGCACCCACTGAAGCTGGGTCTGGTTATCCACTGCGCTGTGTGTGTAATGAATGGAAAGGGTAAGACAGATGGAAATACCAACAACAGGCCAAATGCTGAACCAAAAGCATGCCCGATTCCCCAGCTGCTATGTGAGATCAGATCTAGCTACAGACGGCTTCAAATGTCAGCGTCCTGAATTTAACAAATGAGCCTGTGTCTTAAAGTCTTACTGCACCTATTTAAAGAAGACGTTTAATTGTTGTAAATCCAGACAAAAGAGTTAAAATGGCTTAAAAACTCAATTTTAAAGGCTTTAATGGGATAGTTCAGACAAAGATGTAAATTCTGCCATTATTTACTCACCCAGATTTTAGAAAATGCTGCTTGCTGGTGCTTTTTTACTTCTATAGTATTTTTTTTTCCCTAATGAGTGCAAGCAACCAGCATTTTTCTAAATATCTTCTTTTGTGTTCAACAGAAGAAAGAAGCTCATAATGGTTTAAATCCACTTGATGGAGAGTAAATGGTGAGGTCATTTAAATGTTTGGGTCAAATATCCCTTTAACCCTCCTGTTGACCTAACTGGGCACCATCGGGCACCATTTTTAAAGCAGAAATAACTAAATAATGTTTTTTTTTCATCTTGAAATTTGAGAATCTCCCGCATCTTCTTCTTTCATCATGTTCACACCCAAATGGTTATAAGAGACATGTTTAAGGGGTTATATGCAACATCCTTCATTTATTCTCTTAGCTAAGGAGAGATCTTCACTTAAGTATCATACTTAGAGGGAAAATGTGCTTTATGCATTATAAAGCTTAAAGCATCAGAATTGATTCCCTGTATCAGCCAATCATCATGACAAAGGTATCGCTACTCTGTATGGACTGCAAAAATTCTGATCAGAGCATCCCTAGAGAACCGTGCATACAGAAATCTAACACAATACTAAAGATAAATTAGTGTGTCCTATGGTTGGGCGATATTGCAAAAAAAAAAATCATGATATCATGTTTCATATCATTCACTATCAATAATTATTGAATATTGTTTAACAATACATTGAAGAATATTAGGATTTTTTAACCTCTTTATTTTAATTAACCAACATTACTAAGGCAAATAGTTTTAATAGTCAAAAACTAAAATATTTAAATAAAATATCTGATCTCTTCATTATAAAATGAATATACGTGTTGAAGAGACTCGTAAACTTGATAAATAAAATGTTATACAGTGTGTGCAATGGTAAAGTGTAAATACTGAGCAATCAAAGCAAACTTCAAGGTGTGAATAATAATGATAAAGTAAACCTTAAACTCTGTAAACAACACATATTATGATAATCAAATCTGAGCTTTTACATAATGAAACTAATCATTATTTAAATACATATTGCAGCATTACAAATTGTGAAGTTGGATAACTACATTATCCACTATGCTAAAAAATTGTTCAGATGGGGTGCTAGTGGCTGGGATGCACTAGAAAAGAAACCAAAAAGCCATTCTGGCGACATCCTTAAATCCTTTTTTATTTACAATCTACTCACTGCTGCTCGCCACCACACTCATTTTTGAGTGTGTTGTTATTCTGACCTGAAGTGACAAGCGCATGGATTTCTTGACTTTGCACTCACGCTCCCCTGGCGTCTCTCGTAACTAGGTAGCCATCAAGTGTTTTTTTCAGAGAATGACAAATAAACAAAACATTGCCGCAGCTCCTATGCAAGTTTATAAGGAAAAGTAAAAAGCACTGCAGTGTTTAGGTGCGCTGTGTTTGTCTGAGGTAATTAGTCTGCAGTTATAACTGAAATGTGTGTGTTCCATGTGAAGCTGATTGGTTAGTTATACTTGCATCAATTGCGGTGCGCTTGCAGCATTCGGAAAAGTTAAGATGCTTTCAACTAGGTGAGGCTAGAAAATGATCACGGTTCAGGTGCGCGCCACTTGCACAACATGTGCACGTCGCACATAATTACCCAAGTTGCGCAAGTTGCGCAATGCTTCCAAGGCATGTGCTCAGCAGCCACATTTTAATAAAACTATAGTGCTACATACCAAAACTTTATATCGAATCTTTTGTTATCAATATTGACAGTGGTGATTGGTCAATAAATATCGATACCGATTTTTATCGCCCAGCCCTTGTGTGTCCATAAATGCTTAAATGAGAGTCACATTTTTCCTGAGCAAACCCAGGGAGGGACATCTATATCGAGCTCATGAAAGCAGCATGAACCTGCCAGAAAATGTGAGTATTGTTTTTGACATGAACAGAACGACAGGTTCTTTCAGATCAAATTAATATCCCACGAAGCACAACATGTTCACTCATTGCAATACATGAAGCATTGTTTAAATCAGTGAGATATTCAGTCAGTCATTGGAATGCAAAACATTCTTTTTTTCAAACATCCTATTCTTTTTAATCAGATAATGCACAGATAGGCTCATGAGGGCCTCTTCGGGGAACTAAAAAGTGCAAGTTTCTTAAAATAAAGCACCTGTGTTGATATATTTATCTGAACTGTCACTTTGAGCTTGTTTTTTTTTTACCAATGCAAGTGTGGCTTCCGTAGATTCAAAAGTGTCACAACAGAAGTGGGTCGAAACTGCGAAAGAGGAAATTGACTAAGAGATTCTCAGAATCTTTGCGGCTAGCGGTCATGTGACTAGCTGGAATGCGCTTTGAGCTGAGGCTCTTTTGCATATCGCCGCAGTGTGAAAGGGAAGGCGTAGGTCTCTGAGCGGAGCCGGTATGCCTGTTTGTTTACATCTGCACCATATTTTGGGCCTCTTGTCTTGTTATGAGTCACCCGAGGGGACACAAATGAGTATGATAAACCCGCCAAAAAGTGGCGCTTGCAGAACGGCCGGTCTTGCATGCATGCGTTACTGACTTTGCCTATAATCAAACCCCTGAGGATTACTCAGTGGATAGTTGCACCTTGTAACTCTGCAAGATGTTAATGACAAAACATTTTGTTTTGCAGACCACTTCTTTTTTGATTTTATGTTTAAGTTTTGGTTTTGAGCAATTCCAACAATATGGATGTGACATTTGCAGTAAAATCTCAAAACACAAATTCACATTAGGGGTGTGAACCTAGACTGGTCTCATGGTTCGGTTCAGTTACGATTATCATGTCATTGATTCGGTTCAATTCGATATCTCAGTGCATCATGGTGCATTGACAATGCTTTCCGTACACGATTAAATTTCTTATTTTATGAGTAAGGGAAGGATGGAACGTGACATTGACAGGCGGATTGGTGCAGCAGTAATGCGGTCGATGTACCGGTCCGTTGCGGTGAAGAAGGAGTTGAGCCGAAAGCTCTCGATTTACCAGTCAATCTACGGTCCTACTCTCACCTATAGTCATGAGCTTTAGGTAGTGACCGAAAGGACAAGATCTCAGATATAAGAGGCCGAGATGAGTTTCCTTCACAGGATGGCAGGGCGCACCCTTATAGATAGGAAGACCCAGGACACACTTGAGGGACTATGTCTCTCAGCTGGCTTGGGAACACCTCGGGATCCCCCCGGAGGAGCTGGAGAAAGTGTCTGGGGAGAGGGAAGTCTGGAGTTCTCTCCTAAGACTGCTGCCCTGTGACCCGGCCCGGGAAAAGTGGTTGAAAATGAATGAATGAATCTATAAATATGGTTATATATTATTTGTAATACAATTTCGTTCTTTAATACAAGCAGCAAGATCTATGAACTGTATCTTTAATTTGACCTGCTCAAAGAAAACACTCTTTGAATGTTTTAAACAAAACTCAAGTACATGCACAGAAGACAGCATGAGCATTTATAGCAAATAAACTAATAAAAATATTATTCCACTTGCTTTTTGTGCGCTGTGGAGCGAGTTTTTACACTCCCATGATTGGTCATTGTCTTCACCTGCTCAACAGAAAGAGCTGCGATTGGCTGAAGATGCGTGAAGAACGGCTGTGGTTACATATGCCTCATAATGTGCGGTTATCACAGGTAATCTGTAATAGACGCTGTGTATAAAACTCCCTCTACAGACACACTCATGACTGAATCAACAAGTATCACTTTAACAGCCAAGAGGAGTGGATAAGTTATCTCACAAACACGCCAATGGGTCAAATGTCCAAATTGAGAGAAAGTAAGAGAGAGAGGCAAAGATGGAGTTTTACAGCTTTCATTTTCTCCCTAGTTGTGAAATAGCGACTTGTGTGCTGTAGTTCTTCAGGGTCAGTTAAAGACTGTCCAGCAAACTCACAAGCAGTGAATTTTGCACAATTATATGCTTTTCAAGTAGTTGGAGTGTTTTATTTACTTGTCATCGCCTCTCACGCTATGGTATTCTACCGCGACATAGCTGGACATTACTGGACCGATATCGAAGTGTCCACGTCAGCATCGCAATGCATCGAAGAAACAATAAATTTTGACACCCTACTTCACATACAGTTCAGTTCAGTTTTTCTTTATTTTTAATAGACATGCGTCGATAACCGGTTCCAAGGTGTACCGGTTCCAAGGTGTTAAAACAGCCAAAATTTTCTGCTTTACCATTCCTAAGATATATGGACGATTTTTTATGTACTTTTTATTTGTTTGTTTTTTAGGACAACCGTATCTCCAGCAGAAAAGATCTCTAAAGATTCTGTTTTAAATTGTACAGAAATCTGTGTTTTTATTTACATTTACATTTACATTTAGTCATTTAGCAGACGCTTTTATCCAAAGCGACTTACAAATGAGGACAAAGAAGCAATGTACACAACTATAAGAGCAGCAGTGAACAAGTGCTATAGACAAGTTTCAGGTGTGTAAAGTCTAAGAAGCAAAGCATTAGTAAAACATTTTTTTTTTTTAAGAGATAGAGAGAGAGAGAGAGAGAGAGAGAGAGAGAGCACAGTTAGTGGTATAGCCAGAGAGGCAGTTGCAGATTAGGAAGGAAAGTGGAGACTAAACAGTTGCGTTTTTAGTCGTTTCTTGAAGACAGCAAGTGACTCTGCTGTTCTGATGTAGTTAGGGAGTTCATTCCACCAACTGGGCAGATTGAATGTGAGAGTTCGGGAAATACTAATACTAATTATACTAATGAAGACAGCAGAATGATTGATTGAATGATTTATTTGAAGTATTTAGCCTGACATCCCAGCAGACACACCATCATAAGACGTTAATAATAGGTTAGATGTAGGTCGTGACGTCAGGTGACCAAAATTCAATGTCTAGCCAGCATCTAAGTACAACATTAATTTGATGTCCAATAATGACGACAAATGACGTTGATATTTGTCTAGCCAACATTTTAAACCAACATCATATTGATGTCAAATACTGACATTTATTCATCATGGCAACCAAAATCCAACGTCTAATAGATGTCATAGTGGTAACGGCCACACAACATCAAGCTGTAACATCATTAGACGTTGATATTTGGTTGATTTTGGGTTGGACATTGACGTCAGCCTGACGTTGGGTTCTGACATCAACCCGACTTTTCAATTCCAAACAAAATGCAGCATCCCTACGATGTTGGGGTACAACGTCAATCTGACATCAAGTTGATGTCCTGTGCCTGCTGGGATATTTACTGTTTCAAAATATTGTAAATGTTTCTCAAAATAAAAAATATGTTCAAAGGGGACATTTTTTACCCAGACATTTAAAAAGAATACATTTTAGAGTAGTAATATGATGACAAATACTATTTTTATTTATTCTTATTTATTTATTTATTTATTTATTTATTTATTTATTTATTTATTTATTCATTGTTCTGTCATTTATTTTCAGTGTAAAATTATTACTTATGTTTAAATGCCAAAAACTTTTTTCACTTATTTTTAAGTCGAAAGAGAAATGTACTATTGTTTGTTTTTTATTATTATTTTGTGCTGTAGTATTTGGTTACTGAGCAGCAATAAATAACACTTTAAAATATAAAGAATTTTCTAAACTAGTATTGTTTTAAAATTAATTAATTAATTAATGCACAATAATCGTGAAAACAGTGAAACAGTGATTATTCCTCAAACTGTAATCATACAACCAAACTATAATCGTTGCATCCCCATTGTGCAGCAGACATTACAATAAATGCAATAAAATGTTGCCAATGCTAATATATTAGTCATATATTCACTCATAACCCTGCTATTGTTTTCTTTCTACAGCTGATCAGGTTTACGGAGACCAGGATATGCACGAAGTCGTCCGCAAGCACTGCATGGATTATTTGGTACATGGTGTTATTTCTTCAGTGTGGATCATCGATGTGTATGGAACCAGTTTAATTAAATTAATACTTTTTCTGCGATATTTGCTTGCAGATGAAAAATGCAGATTACTTCTCAAACTATGTGACAGAGGACTTCACTACATACATCAACAGAAAGAGGAAGAACAACTGTCATGGCAACCACATTGAGATGCAGGCAATGGCAGAGATGTACAATCGGCCAGTTGAAGTTTATCAGGCCGGCACAGGTTAGTATGATTTGCATGATGGTGCCTGTGAAACTGAACTATGGACATTTAATTATGGATTGCACTATGCGGTTGCCTTAATGATAAATACTAGGTTTTTGATTATTTTTCTTCTAAATCATATTTGCATGCACTATGTTTATTAGACACTAGACCAGGGATGGGCAAACTCGATCCTGGAGGGCCGGTGTCCCTGCATAGTTTTGCACCAACCCTAATCAAACACACCTGCTTGCAGCTTTCTAGTGATCTTGAAGACACTAATTAGGGTGTTCAGGTGTGTTTGATTAGTGTTGGAGCAAAACTCTGCAGGGACACCGGCCCTCGAGGATCGAGTTTGCCCGTGCCTGCACTAGACACTGTCGAGACCCATAAGTTGACCTGTATATCTAAATAATTCTACTTTCAGAACCAATCAACACGTTTCATGGCATCCATCAAAATAACGACGAGCCAATCAGAGTTAGTTACCATCGGAACATTCACTATAACTCTGTAGTGAATCCCAACAAAGCCACGATTGGAGTTGGGCTCGGACTTCCTGCCTTCAAACCCGGGGTGGGTACATGCAAGTGAATGAATAGCATTTGCAATCTGTTTTCATGATCTGATTTATTTTTTTATTTTTGAGTGAAGCAGGATATCCAATGAGAAATAATTGCATTTATATATAAAAAATCGTTACATATGGTCAAATGGGTCAATGTACAATTTTATAAAATCCAATCCTCTATTTAAAATATGCTCAACGGCCACTTTATTAGGTACAACTGCTTGTTAATGCAAATTTCTAATCAGCCAATCACATGGCAGCAACTCAATGCTTTTAGGCATGTAGACACGGTCAAGACGATCTGCTGCAGTTCCAACTGAGCATCAGAATGGGGAAGAAAGGTGATTTAAGGGACTTTGAACGTGGCAGACAGGCTGGTCAGAGTATTTCAGAAACTGCTGATCTACACATATATATATATATATTGTACTTGTATATATATGTATATATACTTGTATGTTTGTACATGATACAAATTATATATCAATTTAAATATATATGTAACAAAATTGTTTTGTTTCTGTGTATGTGTGTATCACATATACATAATAAATATAAATATAATACACACACAACTATTATGTCAAAACAAACTTTTATTTTGGATGTGAATAATCCTGATTAATCTTTGCCCAGCACTAATAATAATCAGTGTTATCCTCCATTGAAAAGCAAGTCCTTCTAAAGTGTTGTTTAGGTGAGAATAGGCGGTGATTGTTTGCGACTGTGCTGTATTTTAAATGTGAAAGATGTTAATTGCTCTGCTTGACCCTTCTAAGGTCGACACTTTGGTGTTACTACTGTCTATGTGTATTCCTTCACGTACGCCTGCAGTGCTTTTATAACATGCACTCATTCCTATTTAAATTAAACTGGCTGAAGCAAGTTCTTACTGAAACCCAAAAGGCATTGTGAATCAAGAAGTCCATTGACAATAATGTTCCTCCCATTCACTCAAGCAGCTCCGTCAGCTGATCCACTGTCTCAATCATCAAAGCCACAAAGAGACAACAAAGTGTGACCTGCAGTGTCCCATATCTCAGACTGCACCGGGGCGGAGAAGAGGGGGTGGGGCATTCCTCATGTTGGTGGTTTTCGGGAGAAGGCCTATATAACAGCACACTGTTTTGTTTACGTGCCACATACCTTGTGATAATTTAAGCCCAGCAGATCAAAGACAGATCATGCCTTCCTATCAGAAATAGAGGCGCAGTATGTAAATGTGTGCTGGAGCTTTCGGACTGATCTGTGGCTACCGCTGATGTGCATATTTCCATTATCACTCTTCTAAAGTGTCAATCAACAGCTTTGTAACATTCTCCTGATAAACTAATACACTACCACCCAGCAAAAGACGACAGTGGCTTCACATAAACATTTTCTGAGGTGTTAGATTAGGTAAGGGGTTAGTCCCTGATTTTTTTTTTTTTAATTGACTAGCTTATAGCAAATATAATGTTTTTACACCAAATTTATTTATATTTATTTATTTATTTTTATTTATTATTTAGGTTTATGCATATAAATTCATATATATATATATATATATATATATATATATATATATATATATATATATATATATATATATATATATATATATATATATATTATTGTAAACTAATTGAATTAGTATGTTGTTGTAATTCTATTATTGATCTATAGTATAAACAACTACTGAAATTGATGGTCCAAGCAGAAGTGTGCTTGTTTTTGTGATTGTTTTAGAACTTCCGATTCAGTTGTCCATAGAAATGACTTGGAATAATAAATGGCAGAAAACGGTCAAACCACTTGTTTATCAAACAAGTGTGTTCATGACTATACAGACAAAACAGAACAATATAGTAAGAAAATATCAGGTGGCAACCTCAAGTAGCAGAGCGAGCTGTTATTAATGTCTAAAAATGAATGGAAATGAATGAGACTGGAAGTCTCAAGCCAGAAAGATTCAAATGGCTGTGCCCACTCTTACGCAAAGAATAAGGTCAACAGTAATGCAGACAAATGACCCAATACTGTAGTTTTTTACTACTATACACTGATAAAGAAATGCCTTTCTTACTTAGTTTGTCTGTGTTATTTCTAGTCCAAATATCTAGAAATTTTTGAATCAAGAAACACTTTCTAGACAAGCAAAACGTGCTTTAAGAAATAAAATGTCAAATTTAAGTGAGTCTGTTTTTAGCAAAATATTCTTATGTCAAAAGGAAAAACAAGATTGTTTTGCTTGCCCAATTGGCGGATTGTTTTGCTTGTTTTAGCGAAAAACTCACTTAATTTTGGCATATTATTTCTTTAAACAAGACTTGATTTAAGAATTTTTAGATATTTGGACTAGAAACAAGACAATACATGCAAGTAAGAAAAGCATTGCACTGTAGGGAATATAAAACTAAAACACACCACAGTTTGCTGTAGTAAAAACTAATGTATACTATAATATTTATTACAATCAGTTTAATATAGTTAAAACTACAGTATGTTGGAGCATTCATTAACTAAGAAAGTTGTAAATACTCTAGTATATACAGTATACACTACTTGACAAAAGTCTTGTTGGCTATCCGAGTTTTAGGAACGACAAATAATAACTTGACTTCTAGTTGATCATTTGGTATCAGAAGTGGCTTATATGAAAGGCAAATTTAAAATTTAAAACAAGCGTTTAAAAATTACGCTTATTTCACCAGAATAAAGTATGATCATGCCTTGATTTTTAATTATTTAATTAGGACAGTAAGGTCTGACTTTGCTTAGACAAAAGTCTTGTCACTTAACAGAAATAATGTCCAGTATAGAATATAAAATCATGGTGCAGTGGAAAAAGAAGTAATATTGTGTATGACTCCCTTGAGCTTGGAGGACTGCATCCATACATCTCTGCAGTGACTCAAATCACTTATTAATAAAGTCATCTGGAATGACAAAGAAAGCATTCTTGCAGGACTCCCAGAGTTCATCAACTTTCTTTGGATTCATCTTCAATACCTCCTCCTTAATTTTACACCAGACATGATCATTAATGTTCATGTCTGGTGACTGGGCTGGCCAATCCTGGAGTACCTTGACCTTCTTTGCTTTCAGGAACTTTGATGTGGTGGCTGAAGTATAAGGAGCGCTATCCTGCTGAAGAATTTGCCCTCTCCTCTGGTTTGTAATGTAATGGGCAGCACAAATGTCTTGATACCTCAGGCTGTTGATGTTGCCATCCACTTTGCAGATCTCTCGCACACCCCATACTGAATGTAACCCCAAGTAATGATTTTTCCTTTGAGAATCTTGGGTCAATGTGGGTTCCAATAGGTCTTCTGCAGTATTTGTGATGATTGTGATGCAGTTCAACAGATGATCATCAGAAAAATTGACCTTCTGCCACTTTTCCAAATGATCAACTAGAGGTCAAATTATTTATTGCTCTTACAACTGGGATCGACAACAAGACTTTTGTCAGGTAGTGTACAGTTTCCTAGATATTCCCACAGTATTGTTAAAAACACTAGTATTTACTATAAATTACTATATTATTATTATTTCATGTGGCGGTCAAGGGATCATGTGCTACAAAACATAAATAACCAGTGAGCTGCTTTATATCTCAGGCACTTGATGTGCATCTAGATGTTATCGTCCTGGAGCTCCCCCATATTACGGTCAGTTGGTTTAATATAACAGACGGTGAATACTCTGGTACGCTGTTCAGACACAAACGCACTGTTCCAGAGCTCAGAACATGAAGTTCAGCTCAGAACAGTGAGAACAACAAGAGATACATCTTAAAAGCAGGAAACAGAAATACACAACCCTGTACTTGTCCTGAATTATTAGCCCCCCTGTATATTTTTTCAACAATTTCTGTTTAACGGAAAGAAGATTTTTTCAACACATTTCTAAATTTCTTACACATGATCAAATTGAAAACTGCAAAATATGTTTTGATCTTGATCATCTGTAGTGATGTTGAAATTACATACTGCCACATGACACAGAACAAGCTGTTGTCGAGTCTACTAAATGACAATTGTAGCAGTCTAAATGTCTCTGTCAACTCACTGTTGAAAAGATGCATGACAGTTGTTCCATTATTGCTTGCTTTGGACACTCTGCAAATACCTTGTTTTGGGTGGAGGAATGGCCGATTTTACTGTCTCCTAATTAGAACTGAATATAATAAGTATTATGTCTTTTTTAATGATGTAAAGGATTATGGTTAGGTAAGACAACAGTAGGGAAACTGTATATTTATGTAGTATGCACATTTAAAAAATATAATAATGCGTGTTGCATAAACCACTGTTGAAGTTCAGGAGCTAGATTTGTTAAGTCTTCTTAAAGTAGAAGATTAAGAGTAAAAGATCTTCATAAGAATGTAAATTGAATTCTTGAATATCTTTCAGTCATTCATTCATTCTACCTATATATTCTTTCTTACTATAATTTGATCTATCCATCTATCTATCCATCCATCCATCCATCCATCCATCCATCCATCCATCCATCCATCCATCCATCCATCCATCCATCCATCCATCAATCCATCCATCAATCCATCCATCGCTGTATTGCTCTATCTATCTATCTATCTATCTATCTATCTATCTATCTATCTATCTATCTATCTATCTATCTATCTATCTATCTATCTATCTATCTATCTATCTATCTATCTATCTATCTATCTATCTATCTATCCATCTATTCATCTATCCATCTATCCATCACTATATTGATCTATCTATCTATCTATCTATCTATCTATCTATCTATCTATCTATCTATCTATCTATCTATCTATCTATCTATCTATCTATCTATCTATCTATCTATCTATCTATCTATCTATCTATCTATCTATCTATCTATCCATCGCTATATTGCTCTATCTATCTATCTATCTATCTATCTATCTATCTATCTATCTATCTATCTATCTATCTATCTATCTATCTATCTATCTATCTATCTATCTATCTATCCATCTATCTATCTATCTATCCATCTATCCATCTATCCATCACTATATTGATCTATCTATCTATCTATCTATCTATCTATCTATCTATCTATCTATCTATCTATCTATCTATCTATCTATCTATCTATCTATCTATCTATCTATCTATCTATCTATCTATCTATCTATCTATCTATCTATCTATCGCTATATTGCTCTATCTATCTATCTATCTATCTATCTATCTATCTATCTATCTATCTATCTATCTATCTATCTATCTATCTATCTATCTATCTATCTATCCATCTATCCATCTATCCATCTATCTATCTATCTATCGCTATATTGCTCTATCTATCTATCGTTTATTCATTGCAATATTTGTTCTATATTCCATAGTTTGTTTTATCTTTTGGTCATTTGTCCTATTATTTGTTTGCATGTTATTTCTTAAAGGGTAAGTACACCCCAAAATGAGAATCATGCTATTAATCAATCACCCTGATGTCATTCCAAATCACTGAGCCCTTCATTCATCTTCAGAACACAACTGGAAAAAATCGAAGAGCTCTCTAAGGTCTCTGTAGACAGCAATGGTCCTGAGAAGTTCAAAGTCTAGAAAAGGAACCAAAAACATGTCAACACATTCCATGTGACTACAGTGGTTCAACTGTAATCATACGAAGCTCCAAGAACACTTTTGTGCACCAAAAAACTTGTGAAAACAGCTTTATTTGTTTATTTTTGTCTTATTTTTTACGTCAGGTCAGATTGTGCAGGGTGTCTGCAGGCAACACATTAGAATCAGCAGCACAACAAACAAGCGTCATAAGTAACTCGTAGTAGACACACACCCTGACTTGAGGGGGCAAACAAACTTGTTTTTAGTTTTTTTTGATGCACAAAAGTGTTCTTGGAGGTTAATTTAAAGTGACCCACTGAAGTCACATGGAATGTTTTGACGATGTTTTTGGTTCCCTTTCTGGATGCAAATGCCTTTGGACCATTGCTGTATATGGAGGATTAGAGAGCTCTAGGATTTCATCTATAATATTTTAATTTGTGTTTCGAAGATCATCAAAGATCTCAATGGAATAAAACGACACAAGGATGAGTAACTATTAAAACATTATTCATTTTTCAGTTGGTCTAACTTTTTAATGTCTACTGTTCTATTATTCGTTCATTTTCCTTCAGCATAGTCCCTTATTTGTCAAGAGTCGCCACAGCGGAATGTACCGCTAACTATTCCGGCATGTGTTTCATGTTGCGAATGCCCTTCCAGCTGCAACTCAGCACTGGGAAACACCCATACACTCTCACATTCACACACATACACTATGGCCAATTTAATTTATCCAATTCACATATAGTGCATGTGTTTGGACGGTAGGGGAAACCGGAGCACCCGGAGGAAACCCACGCCAACACAGGGAGAACATGCAAACTCCACACAGAAATGCCAAATGTGACCCAGTCAGGACTCAAACCAGCGACCTTCTAGCTGTGAGTTGACAGTGCTAACCACTGAGCCACCGTGCCACTCATTTATTTATTTAGTAAGTTGTATTTTTGTTCTGTTATCTTTTCATTCTGATAGTAGTTCATTCTACTTTATAACCATTCTAACATTTTATCTATCGTTGACTTTCTTGTTTATCCATCCAGATTTGATCCATTTTGACTTGAATTGTGTGAAAATAGATGTGCTGCAATGAGATCTGTTTTAAAACATCTGATTAAATGAGTGTCTGTCAGTCACTCTCAGAACGTGTCTCTTAAAAATGACCTATTGCTTCATTTGAATTTAGCTCAAACATGATTTTACACTTCCTACAATCAGCTTCTGCTCTGTTTGAGCAGAAAAACATTCTCACCTGTCACCTGAGGCCTAAAGCTGCGACCTCTAACCCTTCCTTTACATCTGTGTTTCTGTCTCTACGCAGTTCGCAGATCAGTCACTCATGAAGAATGCCATCAAAACGTCAGAGGAATCCTGGATTGAGCAACAGATGCTGGAGGACAAGAAGAGGGCCACAGATTGGGAGGCCACCAATGAGGCCATAGAAGAGCAAGTGGCCAGAGAATCGTATTTACAGTGGCTTCGAGATCAGGAGAAACAGGCACGACAGGTGTGAAATCCACGCATTTTAATGCTAATCCGACTAACTACCTAAACAACACATCTCATCAAGTCAGAATCTTGATTCACAGACTTTTTTGAATGGTTGTCAGTAGGATTCAGGTAAATCACGTGTGATGATTGCCTCTTGAAAACCTTTCACGTCATGAACTTTTTCATTTCACTGAATCGTTTTTAAGAAGTCACACATAATAGCTGATGACCACTTCATTCTACGTGGAGAATCCACATAGGTAAAGTCTGTCATTTATGCCGTGATCATGTGGTTTGCGTTTTCACACTTGAACCACCTGTGAACAAGACCCTTCTTCACAGAAGCACTTGCATTTCTTATAAATTCAATTTGAACTTATTGACACTAAGGTATTAAAGGGAAACTTAAAAATGTGCTGCTAAATTAAATCATGTTTTTAGGAAGTGTCTTTTGCTCACAAATGCTGCATTTATTTAATCAGAAATCCTTTAAAAACATTATTTTGAAGTATGTTTTCAATTTAAAGTAACTGCTTCCTGTGTGAGTTTAATTGAAGTGGTATTTCAATCCAGTCACATGGTCCTCTACTAATGCTGCTCTACTAATATTACTAGTCATTATCAAATGAAATATATCTCATTTTTGTAAATATCAAATTAAAATATATATATTTTTTATTTTTAAATATATATTTTATTTTATTTAAATTTATTATCATTATTTTATTTTAATCATTCACTTAAAACAATGATTGCTTGTTCAAACTACTTATTTAAAATGAGTTGAAACAACACAATTCTTAAGTTTTTTTGGGAACCACTTAATTGCTTTATGTTCAATCAACTTAAATGTGTAAAAACAATTAATCGATTTGTCCTGGGACAAGAGGAAGGAATTGTGTGGAACCCTGCATTGTTTACAGTGTTGTTAATGATCGAGCACAATAATAATAATAGAGCTTCAAGTCAGCAAATTATGCCGAGTTCAGACTGCATGATTTTCAAAGTAGTCGTGTCACAGAAGTTTTCACACTGCGTGACTATCTGGGGTAGCGTTCAGTTGCTGCTGTGTTTACACTGCAAGATGGATTGGCGACAGGTTTCGCATGACTTTACAATAGGAAGAATCGCAGACAACTTTGTTTCGGTCTGAAAACTACGTCTCTCACAACCAAACATATGCGAGAAGTGACATGGTAACGTAGTATATCTTTTATTAACTACATAATGAGAAAGAAGCCTTTAGTGGCGTAGAAGATGTACTTATTTTGCTCCCCTGGGTTTTGAAGAGAATTAGCAATTTCTCCTCGACTTTATTTCTTTTTGGACCCGGTTTTGATATTGCTCAGATGACACGTCACACAGACACAGGTGCTCCTGCCAAATTTACACAAGTTGTTCCTCCAGTTCTTGGGTCTAAATAGAAGGAGTTCTCCCCCAACCTCCCGCTGGCCTGCAGATCCCCATACTAGTGGATGCTGCTCTCTCATTTTCTGTAGGTGATCGCCGATGTTGTTTTCAGTCAGAACTAATTTCACAGGGCATGATTTCAATCGCAGACAGGTCCAGATATTTAGCCGCCAAATATCTCACAAGCATCGGCGACTCATCTGCGATTCTCTCCGATCGCGTCTTTGATAGTTCACACTGTGTGATCGTCACTGACGTGCACGAGCACCGATTTGCCTGTGATTTCAGGCTGTAATTTCTCAAAACCTGTCGGTGAGTCAAAATCAGGGCTGAAATCATGCAGTCTTAACTCGGCATTAGCATGGTTTCTGTAGCATAGTATGTTAATGATGCTGAAAAAGGAGCTTTGAATCACATAAATTAATCACACTTCAATATATAGTTGCATTGAAAACAATTTTAAATTGTAATATTATTATTTCGTAGTATTTAAGGGATAGTTCAGCTATTAATGAAAATGAATGGCTATTTACTTTCCCTTGTGTGGTTTTAAATCTTTATCAGTTTTATCCGTTATCATAATCTGGATATAAATTTGTCTGATTGCTCTGCTCTTCTGAAATAATTCACAACTTGTCTTGATGGCGAATCTCCTACAGAAATGACAGCGACTCTTTATAAGTTTGTGTGTGTTTGAGTAGTTGCTGTCATGTGATGTTCGTTTGACAGGACGGACTGTACCTCGTGTTCGTTTCACACAGATTACAAAACCAAGTGCACTTGGTTCATTAAAAAACACAGATGACATAGTTTATATGGAAATAATTCTTATGTCAGTGAAGCAAGTATTTACAAAGATTCCAGTGTGTTTGTTGACCACCAAACTGTCGTAAAAACACGTCTGGTCCGAGCTTCTCCCCTGGTGAAATGTCAGTCTATAGCGATCGATGATTGGCTCCTGTACTAGTAGGCGGGGTTTCATTCGCCATATTGACTGTTACACTTTTCCCTATTCAAAACTATACGAGTGTCTCGACTATGTCTTGTGTATTCTAGAGTCTTTGGTTGAACTCAAAATAAGATATTTTGAAAAATGCTGGATGATGGGATTCAGTTGCTGCAAAGCGCTTAGAATCACCAAGAGGCGACACTCAATAGAACATTCCATTGCAACAGCAGCGCCCAGCAGCAGCCCCGCAATTCCGCCATTTTGGAGTGAAAGCGATCGGCCGTCCATTGGATTTTATTGCTGTCGCGATGGCTAGCAGCTGCTTTGTTTTTTATTTATTTATTTAAAAAGCACATTAAAGCTGAGATACAACCTGAAAGATGACAATACAAAATTTACTATCACAATCAGCAGCACTTTTAATAGTTTATTTTACAGACTTATAATATACTGTTGTTCTATTGGAATTTTCATTCCAAAATGGCCGCCGCACCATCTATTGGCTGATTCCCATATCTCACTAGAGTGTGGCCTCTTGGTGATTCTATGCTCTTTGGTAGCTGTGTCTCATTTCAGAGGCGGCGTCCTCCAAAGGATGCATTTGAAGGGCGCTGCATCATCACGGCGTGACAAAGGCTGTCTCATTTTTTTTTAAAATTCTGAGGCTCCTTCAAATTCAGCCTCAAAATGCGTACTTTGTTTCCCAAGTAATGAAAGATACAACCGGTGGATCCTTTGGGACCTCAAACATCCCAAGATTCATTGCGTGCTGAATGTTTTTTAAATAAAACTCTGGATTATATGTATGGTTTAGGTTTATTTTACTTGGATTGGATTTTACTTTTTAGCCTTCAGATCACATAAAAAAAGTTTTAAAATCGCTTTGAAAAAATTGAATAAAAATTTTATTAGCGCTTATTAACCTTAACATATCCTTCGAGGGTGCAGCCTCTTAAATGAGACACAGCTATTGATCTCCATAGTGGGCAAACATTACAATGGATGTCAATGGGTACCATCAACCATTTTTCAAAATGTCTTCTTTTGTGTTTAACACAAGAAAGAAACTCAAATAGGTTTTGAACAAGTAAAGGGAGAATAAATAATGACAGTGATAATTTTTTTGTGATTAAACTATCCTTTTAATGCTTTTTATCATGTTTTTGATCAAATAAATGCAGCCTCGCTGAGCAAAAGTCATCCCAAACTTATAAGCACTAGTGTACCTTGCGTAAACATTCTGTAAATGCCCTGATCTAAGAATGTTAACTGTTCTCAAGTGACAAAGTGGCTCATTTGTGAATGAATGTGTTTACTGTTGCCAGCCTCGTAAGGCCAGTGCTACGTGCAGCTCTGCCACGGCTGCGGCCTCCAGTGGTTTGGAAGAATGGAATGCTCGATCTCCACGGCAACGAAGCTCCGCCCCTTCTCCGGAGATTCCTGATCCCGCGCACTCAGACACAGCGGCCAAACCCCCATCCCCTGCCGGAGCCCTCGCTCTGTCCAAACCTCCGTCGCCCTGCGCACCAGGTCTGTTATCAGGAGACGCTGTCATTAGCATTATCAGGCCAACTGGGTGATGCATTTCCTCCAGCAGGACAATATATAGAGTAAATGCCACATGCTGTTTGCTGATAATTAAACTAATTACAATGGAAAATGGTGTCAGGAACATGCCTGGTTTATATTTCAGCCCAAAATCTAAAGGGATCTATACAGTTGAAGGCAAAATTATTATACTCCTGTAAAATTTACATTCTTTTTCAATATATTTCCCTAGTGATATTTAATAGAACTTTCATTTAACTTTCTCAGTATTTCATATATATATTTCTTCTGCATAAAGTTTTATTTATTTTATTTAGGCTTTAATAAAAGCAGATTTTTAAATATTATAATTCATTTTTTAAGGTCAATATTATTAGCCCCTTTAAGAGACAGTTTTCGACTGGCTACAGAACAAACCACTGTTGTCCAATGACTTGCATTTTTGATCAAGTTAATACATCCTTGCTGAATAAGTGTTAATTTCTTAAAAAATATCAGCTTAGTGACTCCAAATGTTTGAATGGTACTTTATATGAATAGAAAGGTACATTTTAATTTAATATAAAATACTGTTTTACATGAATTATTAATATTTATTTTGGCTGCAGTACCAGATATGACCACCAGATCATACCCAGTTTCCATTTCCTATGTTTTGAGGAATAATAATAATATTTTTTCATACTTTTGACAATATTTGTGAAGTAAACAGACAATTCTGAAGTAGTATGGGAAGTTTGGTTGTATTTGATTTGGATTTAGCCTCTAAAAAAAGTTTTTTACATGTAGATTGCTGTAGCAAAGTAATGCTTTATGAGTGTCCTTGTTGCAAATTAATAAACAACTTTGCTCCGTAATATCTATCAAAACCTCAGACAAGTTTTAAGCTTTTAAATCGTATAAAGTTATATGATTTCATGATTGCTTTATGTTTAGAGTACAATATTATGGTTTAAAAATGCATAATGAAATTAATGAGAATTATCAAGTATAATTATTATCAAAAACTCATCAGAGCAACATTTTATTGTTAAATGTTGTCAATTTTAATGGAAAAATTGTTTATTCGTTAATATATTTTTGTTAATTCATTTTTATCATCTGTTCATTCTATCTTGCATTTGTTTGTTTGGTCTGTCTTCTGTCCATTCTTTTTATTGTTAGTTTGTTCTCTATAATGTTTGTCTAAAAAAAGTTTAAAAAGTTAAATAAGACAATAGTTATGAGCCTTTGTTCATGAAAATAATAAAACAATAAATGTATATTGGCGACGTAGTGGCGCAGTAGGTAGTGCTGTCGCCTCACAGCAAGATGGTCGCTGGTACGAGCCTCGGCTGGGTCAGTTGGCGCTTCTGTGTGGAGTTAGCATGTTCTCCCTGCGTTCGCGTGGGTTTTTTCTGGGTGTTCCAGTTTCCCCCACAGTCCAAAGACATGCGGTACAGGTGAATTGGGTAGGCTAAATTGTCCGTAGTGTGTGAGTAAGTGTGTATGGATGCTTCCCAGAGATGGGTTGCGGCTGGAAGGGCATCCGCTGCGTAAAACATGTGCTGCATAAATTGGCGGTTCATTCCGCTGTGGCGACCCCCGATTAATAAAGGGACTAAGATGAAAAGAAAATGAATGAATGAATAAATGTGTATTTGATTATATTACATAAAATATTTTACAAAACCTGTTTTAGCCAGATATTTACAGAAAATGAAAGCTAAACCTGTAAACAAATTATAACCCAAATTTGAAGTCGATATCTCAAAAAATGAGCTTTCAGTAAGATTTTGTTTGGCTGCAGTACCAAACATGACCACCAGTTGACATCAGTTTTCATTCCCTATGTTTTGAGGAAATTAGTCATATTTTTTCAGACTTAGGGCAATATTTGTAAAGTAGACAGACATTTCTAAAGTAGTATGGGTAGTTTGGTGGCATTTAAGTTGTATTTAGCCTCTGAAAAAACATTTAAAATACTTTTACATATGGATTGCTGTAGCAAAGTAATGCTTTACAACTTGGGTTAGTGTCCTTGTTGCAAATTAATAAATAAATTTACTCAATATCTATAAAAAAAACAGTAACCAGATATAGAAACTTGACAGCTTAAGCTTTCAAATGGTTTATAATTTGTCATGATTGCTTTTTTTAGACTACAATATTATAGTTTAAAAATGTAAACGTAAATGGTCCCACAGGTTGTAGGGTGACAGTAAATGTTTTAATCTATTATTCTTCCTACATAACAAAAAGCAATGGTAAAATATGTATTCAGAAGTCTTAGACCTTTCCGAAGATATATAGTTTATCATGATTAGACTTTATTACAGGATTTTATTGCAAACAAAGTGATTTCAGAAGGTGGGACAGCAACATTTAAGGAGTTAAAATCACATTGCTAAAAAAAAACAAAAAAAATCAAGCTGTTATTTATTTTGATGGGCTTAAACATGACATCTCTGTGTAATTCACCCAAAAGCACAGTATAGTACACAGGGGAACTCTCATAGTTAAAAGCCCAGATCTTTGAACTTGAGTCTTTCATAATAGAAATGTCCCGTCTCGCCGTTCAGGTCCGAGTAACCAGGCTTGCGTTGGACCAGACAGACCCACCTCGTCTTCTCTGGTATCTCTGTATCCAGCACTCGGCTATCGGGCCATTATGCAAGAGATGTCCCCTACTGCATTTGGTGAGGACGCAAAATCACACTTGCCAATTGATCTAGCAGTGCCGCCTGATTCAGTATGAAAGCATGTAGGGCTCAGGAATGTCATGTTAATCGCTCGCCGTCCTCACACAACGGGAATCTGTGATGTGATTCAGTGTTTTTGGTGTGTGAAATGCAGTCATTATGTGCTGTTAAATACGCTAGATTAAGGCTGAGTATCGGCACACCCCTCACACTGTTGACTTGGGCTTTGTTTTGGCTTAGAACTTAAGGAGGTGCAAATAGGGAGTGATTGCTTTTGACAAATGGAGCACTTGTAATGGACATACAGGAGTCTAAATGGTTCGGACACACCTAGGGATATTTATTATTGCTGACTGTCACATTTGGAAATGATAATAAAGGCATTAGAAGTGTTTTGTTGATGTGACCGTTTGTGAACCTGGACGACTAAATCAGTCTATAGGCAATAGACAATAATACATTGTATAGATCCAAATTAATATTTTTTAAATGCCAAAAAAATAGAATAATAAGCAAAGATCATGTTTCAAAAAGATTTTCTAATGCAAATATAATAAAATTCGATTTCTGGTTAGAAATGTGCATTGTTGTGAACTTAATTTGACAACTTTAATAGTGATTTTCTCAACTCTCAGCTTCCATTTATATAAAGAGTTGTATGTCAGCCAAATATTGTCCCATCTCCGCAAACAGTACACCATTATAAAGCTTTTTATTCAACTTTCTTTAAATTACAATACAAAAATGGTAACACTTTAGTTTGTAATAATACATTTAGTACCTGCCAATTATTAAGATATGAACTGTTTATTAGCACTTATAAAGTATGAGCTTATTATACATCCCTAACCCCTAAAACTACAACACCTACAACTACAACATTACTAACTAGCAGCAAATTAGTAGTTTACTGAGCTAAAAATCTTAATTAATGGTTTTTTAATAACGTGAATTGTACATTAAAATAAAATGTGACTATAAATGACAGTATATGATTGTTATTTATGTTTAAAGAGATTCATTTGTAGACACAATAGACTAATGATAAGATGTTTGGAACTATTATGATTTTTAAAAATATTTAGCTTTTTCAGTATTGTGAAATTGAAGGTAAATATTTGATATATTAATAGATGTTTACATGTAATCTGTTCTATGCATTTGCTGTAGGGCTGATTGATTATGGGAAAAATCATAACCACTAATATTTTGGTCATAATTGTAATCACGATTATTCAAAACAATTTACAGTTGAAGTCAAAAATATTCGCCCTCCTGTGAATTATTATTTTTTTAATATTTCCCAAATTAAGTTTAACAGAGAAATTTTTTACAGTATTTCCTAAAATATTTTTTCTTCTGGAGAAAGTCTTATTTGTTTTATTTCGGCTAGAATAAAAGCAGTTTTAAATATTTTTAAAGCAATTTTAAGGTCAATATTAATATCCCCCTTATACTATATATATATATATATATATATATATATATATATATATATATATATATATATATATATATATATATATATATATATATATATATATATATATATATAATATATATATATATATATTTGAATGTCTACAGAAGAAAGTACTGCTATAAAATGATTTCCCTAATTACCCTAACTTGCCTAATTAAGCCTTTAAATGTTACTTTAAGCTGAATGCTTGTAGGTTGAAAAATATCTAGTCAAATATTATTTACTGTCATCATGGCAAAGTTATTAGAGATGAGTTATTAAAACTATTATGTTCAGAAATGTGTAGAAAAAATCTTCTCTCCATTAAACAGAAATTGGGGGTAAATAAAAAGGGTCGCTAATAATTCAGGAGGGCTAATAATTCTGACTTCAACTATATACAGTTATTTTCCTTCCTGTAAATAAGGAATAGGAAATAAATAAAATAGAATAAAAATATGAAACAAACAGTGCTTTAAGCATCTTTACTGTAAGAAAAAAACTTTAATTATAGCTACAAAAGTCCTTCAGTCAAGAGTAGTGAGTGATTTGAACCTTTTGTTGTTTGATTAATGATAAAAACAGTAGGCAGCAGGAATATTGCGCGCTGTCACTTTAAGAGCAGTACGGTTCTGATTTATGGTTTCACTTTCACATGTCTTTTGATTCTCAACTCGTTTGTTTATTACACAAATGAGAGTTAATGTGATAGAAATAGTCACTAAACACCGCGTTTTGACACAGATTCGCATGTATTTGACCATTAAAGCACTCACATTAAGATGACGTTAGATGTGTGTGCTCTGCTCGTCTCTGAGGCTGAGCGCGCACACACACAACAGCATGTAATCTCTTTTACGCTTTTAAAAACATAAATGATTGGAATGTACATCACTGAACGATGCGCATCCCGTGCTGAAAAGGTTACATTACAGTACATGCTTTTAGTAATTTTCACGTGCAACTGAGCTTTGCAGGTGTACAACTGGAAAGGGGGCGGTATATAATGCAAACTCTTTTTATTTTGATTAATGTTTTTCATAATCGTTAGAAGCCAAAATCGAAATTGAAACTTCATTTCGATTAATTGCACAGCCCTAATTTGCAGCATGATTACTCGAATGTCACATGATCAATCAGAAAACATGTTTAAGGGACAGATCAGAGTGCTTCCAAACCTTCATGACTTTCTTTATTCTGTTGAACACAAAGTTAGTCTGAAAAATGTTGGAAAAACAGCCATTGATTTCCATAGCATTTTTTGTACTATTAAAGTCAATGGCTGTTTATTTTTCCAACATTCTTCAGTACATGTTCTTCTGTGTTGAACAGGGCAAAAACAAACTAAAAACAGCTTTTAAACAAGGTGAGTAAATCATGACAAAATAAATTGTTTGTGTGAACTGTCCCTCATTTTGTTCATGTGACACTGTGGAATAAAGTAATGCAGACTGAAAATTCAGCATCATAACAATAAAATACAGTTTCAAATATATTTAGTTGACCAATTATGTTTAATTATAATAATGATAACAATAATTCATATTATTCATATTTTATCATATTTTTGGTCAAATTACTGCAATCTTGTTAAGCAAAAGAAACGTGTTTATATATATATATATATATATATATATATATATATATATATATATATACACAAACAGTTGAAGTCAGAATTATTAGCCCTGAATAAGTATAATATTAATTATTATTAATACTATTATTGATTTTTTTTTCTCCGTTTTTTTATATTTCCTAAGTGATGTTTAACAGAGCAAGGAAATTTTCATAGCATTTATTCATTCATTCATTTTTTTTTCGGCTCAGTCCTTTTAACTATCCGGGGTCGCCACAGCGGAATAACCGCCAACTTATCCAGCATGTTTTTACGCAGCGGAAGCCCTTCCAGCAACAACCCGTCACTGGGAAACATCCGTACAAACTCATTCACACACATACACTACGGACAATTTAGCCTACCCAATTTACCTGTACCGCATGGCTTTGGACTGTGGGGGAAACCGGAGCACCCGGAGGAAACCCACACGAACTGAGGGAGAACATGCAAACTCCACACAGAAACGCCAACTGACCCAGCCAAGGCTCGAACCAGCGACCTTCTTGCTGTGAGGCAGCAGCACTACCTACTGCGCCACTGCGTCACCCCAATTTTTTACAGTATGTCTGATAATATTTTTTCTTCTGAAGAAAGTCTTATTTGTTTTATTTTGGCTAGAATAAAAGCAGTTTTTAATTTTTTAAAATGCATTTTAAGGTCAAAATTATTAGCCCCTTTAAGCAATTTTTTTTTTGATAGTCTACAGAACAAACCATTGCTATACAATAACTTGCCTGATTACCCTAACCTGCCTAGTTAACCTAATTAACCTAGGTAAGCCTTTAAATGTAACTTTAAGCTGTATAGAAGTGTCTTAAAAATATCTAGTCAAATATTATTTACTGTCATCATGGCAAATATATAATAAATCAGTTATTAGAAATGAGTAATTAAAACTGTTATATTTAGAAATGTGTTGAAAAAATCTCTCCGTTAAACAGAAATTGCGGAAAAAAAATAAACGTGGGCTAATAATTCAGGGGGGCTAATAATTCTGACTTCTACTGTAGATAACAGTGGTCCTAACGTATTTCCTATTTTACATTTTTAATTACCATAGCTTCTGAGAATCCTAAAAGGTCCACATATTGATAAATAAATATATGAAAGCTGTTTTAAAGGTGTTTATGTAAGTTTTTGACTTTTAAAGCTTAAAAGAACCATAATATATTTGCAGATATTTAAGAAACATGCGAAGTGAACATTCTTTTTTATCTGAAAAACAAGTCAGATATTCTGCTTTGAAAATTTGAGTTCCGTGCCAGAACGCTGTCTTTGTTTCGGCCAAACTCGCCCAATTCTACTTTAGCTAATTATATTTAAGCACCTTGGGTTGCCTTGGTGGAAAACTGTGTATTTCATTCATTCAGTCACGTGCCCACGACCAAAATGTGACCTCATGGTGGACAGAACCAGATTCCGAAATGAGACGCAGATTCAGAGTTCCACATGAGGTGGTTATTAATTAGCAAAAAATATAAATATTATGAATGTAAATATGAGGTAAGCAGGTTACATTGTAACCCCGATTCCTAACAACATGCTATGTGACGAGATTTACAGTGATGTTTGGCTATTTGCACTTAACGAAACACCACACAAATTTAAATATAGCCATTCAGAAGCACAGAATACTGCACTTAGTGCACTCCAACGAAATAATGAGGTTAATAATCTAATTAATACATATTAAACCTCTTTAACATTATTAAATGTACATGCTGAATGACTGATATGTGTTGGTTTTGAAGTGAGTCACAGCTCTAAAGTTTAATTTCAAATGGTTTCTTTTATTTCCAAGATCTGAGGTGAACTATCTGCTGATGCTTACAGTAGTATGGCAATAAATGTCATGTAAATGGCATTCAAACTCACATTATTAGCACTTAACACTGAATAAAGCACATGAGGTGTACCTGAGCTGATCATTGTCAGTTTTCTGTTGTTCAGCTGCAACAAGTAGAAGTTTCTAAAATATAAAATCCAGGTGTTGTTTAGAACAAAAACTCCTTTTATTGTGGATTATTTATTCTGCTGTTGCTTTTATTTAGAACACTACTTAAATGTGCCTTAAATCAGCCTTCAGGCTCGATAGTCAGCCATGCTGTTGATGTCGTCACTCTGACAACCTGCGCTTGTGTGTGTTTTGAACCAGGGGTGCAATATCTAGTTCATCTACTGGGTGTCAAACTTACATACTGCACCTTTAACATTGAGACATGATTGAATTGTCTCTTGTTATTAAGAATAGTTTAACAACAAGCAGGAAATGTTCATGTGCCGATGGCATCACCACATTGAAATCTTTTACTGGTAGCATATATTTGTCTACACATTCGATTTTAAGCATTAAAATTTACAATGTTTATTTCACGAGCGCATATTGTTATTCTTTAGGTGAACAATTAATCTGTGCAAGTTAATCCACTGAAATAAAAAAGTTTGTTTTGGTAATCTTTAATAAAAATCTAAATAATTTACTTATTCATTTGAAGTGGAGGTCCTTCTCTATTGACGTCAGTTTGATGGATTCAGATACAATATTCTTAACCACACCACTCTTACCGGTAATTTGCTATGAGCGAATGATGCGCACAATAAAAGCCCCGCCCCCTACTTAATATTCCTTTTCAATGAGAAGCACATCAACATACTGAAATAAAAGTCTCATCAAATTTCAGTTCACCCAGAGTTTTAAAGGGATAGTTCACCCAAAACTGTTAATTCCGTCATCACTTACTCACTTTTCACTTGTTCAAAACATATTTGAGTTATTCTGTTGAACACAAAATTTTGAAAAAAGCTGGGTTGGTGCTGGCACCCATTGACTTCCATTGTAAAATTACTTCCATAGCACCCAACATTCTTCAAAATATCTTCCTTTGTGTTCAAAAACGAAATAAATGAGGTCATTTTCACATTTGGGTGAATTACCCCTTTAAATCTTTAGATGAGAAGTTCTGGTGTGTGTGTTTGTGACCTGTTTTGTCGCTCCCGTTTCCGCAACAGGCCTCACGGACTGGGAAGACGACGAGATACTGGCGTCGGTCTTGGCCGTGTCACAACAGGAATACCTCGATAGCATGAAGAAAAACGCCATGCATAGAGAACCTTCTCCAGACAGCAGTTGATAATGGAGGCTCGAGGCACAGCCGAAGCAGGAGGCAGAAACACGGGGATCAAACCAATCACATTCTCTCCATCATCATGCAGGTCACACTGTCCTCCCTCTCCTTTATCCATCCATTCATCCATCTGTCCATCACTGGCCTCCGCCATCCAGCAGTAATGGCCCATTGTCGTGATACTCGCCTAACCACTCCTTTTCTTTCTTACTCCATTCACGCCATCATCGGACTTCTTTAGGTGCATGTGAAAACCAACATGACTGATATCATTATAGAATACACCGGGAAAACGAAAAGTTATTGAAAAAAAGTCATACTTTATCCTCTTAATAATTGATTAATATAATCTTGTTTTATTTTCTTGTTTGGGATGAAAATGCTCTTTTTTTTCTTGGAATAAAAAAAGAACTTTCTGAAGAAACCGTTTTATTTGATGGTGTCTTATTTATGGTATAGCAGTATCACTAACAATATTTGGCCATGATTTACTAGATTTTTATTAGCGTTTGCTTAATTATTTAAATCACCTCTGTACAAGTAACACTTAAAGGGATAGTACACATGAACTAAAACACAGTTCTGGCTCATCAGCCGGCAGCTAGCTCTCTGCAACTCTTACATGGTCGCCCACTGAAGCTAAGCTTGGCTGCGTCCGCTCAGTACCTGGATGGGAAAGCTAGGTTGCTGGCAGAAGTGGTGTTAGTGAGACCAGCAAGGGGCACTCAACCTGTGGTCTGTGTGGGTCCTAATGCCCAGGTATAATGAAGGGGACTCTATACTGCTCAGTGAGAGCCGATGAGACGGTTAACCGAGGTCTAAACTTTGTGGTCGTTAAAAATCCCAGGATGTCCTTCGAAAAAGAGTAGGGATTTAACCCCGGCATCATGGCCAAATTTGCCCACTGGCCTTTGTCCATCATGGCCTCCTAACCATCCCCATATCATAATTGGCTTCATCATTTTCTCCTCTCCACCAATCAGCTGGTGTGTGGTCTGGTACAATATGGCTGCCGTCAGTCATCCAGGTGGATGCTGCACACTGGTGGTGGATGAGGAGATTCCCCCCAATGTGTAAAGCGCTTTGCGTGTCCAAAAAAGCGCTATATAAATGTAAGGAACTATTATTATCATTCACTTGTCACAAACCTGTTTGAATTTCTTGTTTTTAATTTATCTAACTTTAAACGTGGCATAGTTGTTGGTGCCAGACAGGCTAGTCTGAGTATTTCAGAAACTGCTGATCTACTGTGATTTTTCACGCACAACCATCTCTAGGGTTTACAGAGAATGGTCTGAAAAAGAGAAAATATCCAGTGAGCGGCAGTTCTGTGCGCAAAAATATCTTGTTGATGCCAGAGGTCAGAGGAGAATGGCCAGACTGGTTCAAGCTGATAGAAAGACAACAGTAACTCAAATAAGCACTCGTTACAGCAGAGGTATGCAGATGAGCATCTCTGAATGCACAACACGTCCAACCTTGAGGCGGATGGGCTACAACAGCAGAAGACCACACCGGGTGCCACTCCTGTCAGCTAAGAACAGGAAACTGAGGCTACAAATGTCCACAATTGGACAATAGAAGATTGGAGAAACGTTGCCTGGTCAGATGAGTCTCGATTTCTGCTGCGACATTCATAAGGTAGGGTCAGAATTTGGCCTCAACAACATGAAAGCATGGATCCATCCTGCCTTCAATCAACGGTTCAGCCTGGTGGTGTAATGGTGTGGGGGATATTTTCTTGGCACACGTTGAGCCCATTAGTACCAATTGAGCATCATGTCAACGCCACAGCCTGCCTGAGTATTGTTGCTGATCATGTCCATCCCTTCATGACCACAGTGTACTCATCTTCTAATGGCTACTTCCAGCAGGATTACGCGCCCTGTCATAAAGCGCAATTCATCTCAGACTGGTTTCTTGAACATGAAAATGAGTTCACTGTACTCAAATGGCCTCCACAGACACTAGAGCTCAATCTAATAGAGCACCTTTGGAATGTGGTGGAACGGGAGATTCACATCATGGATGTGCAGCCGACAAATCTGCAGCAACTGCGTGATGCGATCATATCAATATGAACCAAAATCTCTGAGGAATATTTCCAGCACCTTGTTAAGTCTACACCACGAAGGACTAAAGCAGCTCTGAAGGCAAAATGAGGTCCAACACAGTACTAGTAAGGTGTACTTAATAAAGTGGATGGTCAATGTATTCAAATGGGGGGGGGAAAGAAGTCCTTTCCATGAGGTCAATGTATAAACTGTATTTGACTGAATTTACAGAAATGTTACTAAACCATGTTGTGTATCATTATTATATATGACTATACTGATGATCTATAACGCTATATTAGTATTGTATAAGTGTAATATGTAACACTACAATAAGGTTATAATATTTAATGTATTTACTAACATAAATAAACAATTAACAATACATGTATTACTATATTTATCTTCATTAATGGAAATTAAGTGGTTCATTGTTAGTTCTCGTTAACTCACCTTGCGTTAACTAATGTTAACAAGCATAGATTTAGATTTTAATATTGCTTTAGTAAATGTTGACCTATCATTAGTAAATGTTTCATGAGTAGTGTTCATGTTAGTTAATACATTAATAATTAATGAAACCTCGTTATAAAACGTGACCAGTTTTTGTGATATTTTGGGCATATGCAGGCTTTATGTCAGAGTTTAGATGACTTCATTGCACAATTATTCTAAAATGTGCATCAATTATTATAGTTTTACCAATCATTTGTAGTTAATACGCTTATATAATAATTGTGGTCATGAAATTGTTCTGTTTTGATGCATGCATCTTTAATGCAATGCTGAAATCTATACGAGTCAGGCGTTCGAACAGGTCGTCAAGGTTGTCTTGGTATATCTGCACAAACCCAACGCTATCGTTTCCGGTTCCGCTTTTCTCAGTAAATCATCATGGATATGAAACCGCATTAGATTTTGAAAATAGCTGATGTGGGACTGTCCCACATGCGCAGAGCTAAAGGAAGAGTCAAATACCTATTTCAAGCTGCTCTAAAAACATCTTATTTATGCATATGTGGACCATGCTTTGCAAAATGGCTGCCCTTCAGCAACTCGTTATATTGTTTGTATTTTTTTTTAATTACTTGTAACTGAACAGGAGGAAGTATTGTGTTTATTGCTGTAGTTGTTGTTCATTAATTATTATGTTTACTTCGTAGTTATGTGTTATTACTGTTAGAGAAATTTATTTAATATCTTTTTTTTATGGATGAAGACTTTTATTTATACGTTAATTATTTTATTTTTGACATGTATTTAAAGTTGTATGTGGCATTTACCCCAGTTTCATTAGTAACTATTTATTTAATACTTGTAATATTTTATTAATATTTATTTCAGTCTTATTTATACTTTGACACCATATCTTGTTGTAAACAAGTGCATTTCTTGTCAGATTTATTACGAAAAAATATTTTTATATATTTATTGTTATGATGGAGGACTTTTATTTATTTATACATTAATTAATGATTTTTTGACACATTTATTTACGTCTAAATGAAATGCATTTAACGTTGTACGTGGTATTTACCCCAGTTCCACTTGTAACTATGTAGTAAGTGCTTGTAATAATTGATTAATATCAATTTCAGTCTTATTTATACTTTGACACCATATCTTGTTGTAAACAAGTGCATTTCTTGTGAGATTTATTCAGAAAAAATACTATTTTATCCTTTTTTTTTTGGAGGGAGACTTTTATTTATTTATAATTAATGATTTTTTTTAAATTTTTGACAGATTGTTTTTACATCTAAATGTAATGCATTTAAAGTTGTACGTGGTATTTACTATATTTAACTATGTATTTAGTACTTGTAATAATTAATATTAATATCAATTTCAGTTTTTATTTATACTTTGACACCATATCTTTGTTGCAAACAAGTGCATTTCTCATCAGATGTATTATGAAAAAACACCTATTTTATCTTTTTTTTTGTTTTGGAGGGAGACTTTTATTTATTTATGCATGAATCAAATATTTTTATTTAATTTTTGACAGATTTGTTTACGTTTAAATGTAATGCATTTAAAGTTTTATGTGGCATTTACCCCAGTTGCACCAGTAACTATCTATGTAGAACTAATTAATGTTAATATAAATTTAAGTTTTATTTATGCTTTGACACCATATCTTATCCAGTTGTTGCAAAGAAGTACATCTCAGATGTATTACGATTTTTAAAAAATAATTTTTTGTTATAGAGGGAGACTTTTATTTCATTTATACATAATTATTTTATTTTTGACAGATTTATTTACGTCTAAATGTAATGCATTAAAAGTACATGGTATTTACCCCAGTGTCACTAGTAACTATGTATTAAGTGCTTGTAATATTTGATTAATTTCAAATTAAGCACTGTAAAATCCTGGTTGCCTTAAATTTTAAGCTGAATCAACTTAATCTTATGATTCCATTGAACTTGTATTATGTTAAACCGACTTAAAACAGCTTGCATAGCTTGTAAAATTAAGTTAGAACATATTTAAGTTTAATAAGTTAAAACGACCTAAAACTAGCATATGCTGTCAGGAGTAATTGTTCATATAGTATACTTGCTGCCGATTTATTACGTCAAAATACTTCATTAAAACGCAAAACACTTGATATGACTCGCATTAGCACATAACCGAGTCCTAATTTTACGCTAATAATAATGAAACCCTCAAAATACTCCTGTAATCCCGCGCGCGCTCTTTCTGTGAAGATTCTTAGAATTGAACCGCTCATTATTATTCATTGATTTGAATCTATCCGCGATGTGATTGGCTCGTCTGTTCAGAACACTCCAAGCGTGGCCACGATTGGGAGGGACTGGCGGAGTGAGAGGGGCTACACATGTAAACTTAAAAACAACAAACCGTGTGAGATGATTCAGAACTGCGCGAGTGTCTGAGGCGGAGGACGCGTGATAACGGTGGAGTTTGAATTGAAAACAAACTGTGGATGAGAAGCAACTAACGGACATGGATATGCTCTGCTGAGGCGCCTACTTTTAATATTATTCGACTGTTTTTAATTTTTTTTGAGTTTCGATTCTTATTAAAAACCTGAAAATGTTGGACAAACGGATTGTTGACGTGCGTTTGGATCAGCTGGAAATCGTGAAAGCCAAAAATGGTAAGTTTATTACTATTTGTACGCGAGCTAACTAATAAATCTCGATTTTTTTTTTGGTTTTTTTGTTTCTGCGTAGTAATTTTGTGCAATTTGTTTCACAATCAGAAGTATTTAACTATTAAGTAAGGTAAAAATTAGTGTTTTAATTCATTTGTTATTAACATAATTCTAATGCAAAATTTACGTTACAATTAGCTACTTGGTTGAAATGTGGTTTATTTAATATTGTTGTTTTTATTATTCAGGCAAAGAGCATTTTGAGAAGCAGTATACTATGGGAGATCTTCTGGGAAGCGGTGGTTTCGGTTCAGTTTACTCCGGGCATCGGATTTCAGACGGACAAAAGGTAAGACTGATTAAAAAAACAATAATAAAGATGCTTATGTGTATGCATTCCTCATCTAAATTACCGTTATTCTTATTTTAGGTTGCTATCAAACAAATCTCTCGAGACAGAATCCAACAGTGGTCAAAAATGGTGAGTATTCGCGTTTATCTAACGTTACATGTTTTGATTTGTTATGTGTTTTAATGTAAAATATACGTGGTTTCAGTTAAACATATTTAAAAACTCGTCATGACTTTGAATGTATACAAACAGCGAATAAGCATTGACACTAGCGCCCTCTATTGATTGTTTTGGTTCTTACTGGAAGCTCGTCGCGCTTAACAGAAAGTGACGTAGGCGTGACGTTTCGGATTTTTCAAAACATCTTAAAAGGGAAACTGAATGAATGGACTTTCCATGTTGTGTCAGAATCAGTTTTAGACCTGCACGACGAGATATATTTGGATTAAAAACAAGAAGTGCGTTTTAACGTGTCGTAAAAATGTGGTTTCCCTTTTTAATAACAGTTATGTCCACGGTAGAACCCCTGGATATCACCTCAGGGAATTTTCTTTACATAACTTAACCAAAATCGGTAACTCTAGGTTGTATTAGTTAATGTTTTTGCTAACGTAGAACAAACAATGAACAATACGTTTGTTTCAGTCATTATTATAGTGGCTAATTGAAATGAAGTCGGTCATGTTACTCCACAGTGTATTAACTAATGCTAACAAGCACCACATTAGATTTTAATAACACATTAGTAAATGGTGTACATGTATGCACATTCATGGAAAGATTAGCCATGTGAATTGGCTTTTTTAATATTATATCAACATTTTTCGAGTGCCTCAGACTGGTTTTTGCTGTTAATTCTGATAAATCCCTTACCCAAAGTGCACCGACACCTTATTTAAGCCCCCCAGAGCCCTTTTTGTTTGATATTGGTGTACAGATATTGTTCATTAATTCATGTTAGTAAACACATTAACTAATGAAACCTTATTGTAAAGTGTGACACTAGAATCTAACCTTAACCATTGTCTTTTCTGAAACACCCACAGCCTGGTGAAGTAAACCCAGTTCCCAATGAGATCGCTCTCCTTCAGAGTCTCGGTGGAGGATCGGGGTCTGTACCCGGCCATCGAGGCATCATCCGGATGCTGGACTGGTTTGAAATACCCGGTCAGGGATACCTCATTGTGTTTGAAAAGCCTCAACACTGCCAGGACCTGTTTGACTTCATCACTGAACGCGGAGCTCTTGATGAGCCCCTTGCACGGAGGTGAAAATTGATGACAGATTTCTCACATTCTTTTAATGTAAACAGTGAGTGAAAATACTGATGAAAAGTGTCTTTTCAGGTTCCTCAAGCAAGTCATTGAAGCTGTGCAGTTCTGCCACTCTAAGGGAATTGTTCACAGAGACATCAAGGATGAAAACATCCTCGTTGACACACGCACTGGAGACATTAAAGTCATCGATTTTGGATCAGGAGCAACGCTAAAGGACTCCATGTACACTGACTTTGAAGGTACAGAAGATTTCCAGTGGTTAATTATTTTATTCTATTTCAGATTTTTCACAAGTGATGTTTAACGAAGCAAGGAAATTTTCACAGTATTTAATATAATATTTTTGTTCTGCTTAAAGTCCTTTTTAGTTTAGTTTGGCTGAAATAAAGCAGCTTTTACATTTGATTTTAAACAGTTTTTAATGTCAATATTAGCCCTAGCTCTTAAGAATATTAGATTATTTCATCAGAGCGAACCACCCAATACCAATATTTATTGCTGTTTATTTTATCTTCCAGAATCATACTAAGTTTTTTTTTTTTTGCACTTAATCATTTACTCACCTTTTAACTTATATGAGTTTCTGTTGAACCCGAAAGAAGATACTTTGAAGAATGCTGAAAATCCATAACCATTGACTTCTATAGTGTTTTTTTCCTACTATGGATGTCAGGTTTCTTATATACTTCAACATCTATATGTTTTGTGTTTAACATAACAAAGAAACTCATAAAGGTTTGAAACAGCTTGGTAAATAATGAGTAAATGTTCATGTTCACCCAATACCTGTTGTAAAATGACTTGCCTAATTACCATAATTAAACCAGTTTAGCCTTTAAATTGTACTTTAAACTGAATACTAGTGTCTTGCAAAATAACTATTGAAATATTATGTACTGTCATCATGGCAAAGACAAAATAATTGTTAGTTATAATAAATGAAATATTATAAATGTGAAAAAATATCTCCATTAAACAACACTTGAGAAATATTTGAGAAATATTTGAAATAATAATAATGCAGACTTTAACTGTATTTAAATAAATGTGAATGTGTTTCTAACGGACCCCTTTTTTCTCTTTAGGTACCCGAGTCTACAGTCCACCTGAGTGGATCCTTTACCACAAATACCACGCTCTTCCGCTCACTGTGTGGTCACTGGGTGTGCTCCTGTACGATATGGTGTGTGGAGACATTCCCTTTGAGCAGGACTCTGACATTGTAAACGCCAAACCAAGCTTCAATAAACGCATCTCCAATGGTGAGCCCTCAATCGGTCTTAAAGATTGAAAATTCAATCATTATTTACTCACTTGTTCCAGAGTTTCTTCTAGGGCTGGGCCCATAAACTATATTATATCGGATCGCGATAAAATGTATGTCAATAACAATCATAAGTTCTGGAATTTTTTTACTCTATATTAATCTAAGAGCCAATCACAAAGCAGAGAAGTGCAACAATGGGAATCTAAAAGTGTGTTGATATTAGAGATGCACCGCATTTTTGGCCACTGAAAATTTACTGGACGAAAATGTTATGCCATTTAATGGATGCTCTAATTTTTGTGGCTTCAGTCATTGTTTGGGTACTCTTAAATCTGAAAGTATTAACAACTTGTATCAAAATATATATTGTTTAATAATTATCGAAATAGCCTTTTTGCCATATCTCCCAGCCCTAATTTCCTCTGCTAAACACAAAAGTAGATGTACTGAAGAATGGTGGAAACCCGTAACCATTGACTTCAATTGTTTTTCCTACTATAGAAGTCAATGGTTACCGGTTTTCAACATTCTTCAAAGTTTCTTCTTTTGTGTTCAACAGAAAAATGAAGCTCTTAAAGGTCTTGTGTGTGAGTAAATAGTGTGTGCATATTTGTTTTTTGGGGGAAACATCAACATTTTTAATTTAATCGGTTATGATTCTGTGTGTGAACACAGTAAAGCACTGCCTAACATGTTAATGCCTCACATTACGGAAGTGATGCTAGTTGCAAAATATGCTAACTTTCTTTTTTAACCTAAAATAAAGCACATTTATGCATTTACAAGCAATATCCATCGTATCATAGTTCATACTGGTGCTGGAAATGCTTGAAAAATGCTTGAAATTTAATATTGTGTTTGAAAAAGGGATTAAAACTGATTGAAAATTGAATTGAAAAACGTTTTGCTTTAATAATTTATCTTACTAAATAGGTGATAATAATATATAAACTGTTTTACATATAAAATTGTATTTATATAATATATAAACTCACAGAAATATTTAAATTAAATAAATCTTAATAATGAGAGCAATGCTCAAATTTCCTCAGGATGCTATACTATAACAAATATCATCTGTTATAATGTGCTGAGGTGTGTGTATGCATGTAAATATGTGATTTGCCAGACTTGTAAAGTGCTTAAATCAGTGGTCTCAAACTTAATTCCTAAAGAGCCGCAGCGCTGCATAGTTTAGCTCCAACCACCTCCAACTCACAGCTGTTTAATAGTCTCTAGTACTCTTGAACACCTTGATTAGGGTTGGAGCAGAGCTGTGCAGAGCTGCGGCCCTCCAGGAATCCAGTTTGAGGCCTATTGACTAGAGAAACATGATAGTAAACAATACCATGTCCATGTGTATTCAACATGTACTCTCTTTGATTTCAGATTGCAGGTCTCTGATTTGCTTGTGCCTTTCATACAAACCGGGGGATCGGCCCAGTTTGGAGCAGATTTTACAGCACCCTTGGATGGTGGAGAGCTCTGTGGACAATGGAGATTTGCAAATGGAAAGCAAAATCAAGCCAAGCCTTTAAACCCAAAAAGACTTTGAACTCACACTCACTGTTTCGATATACACTGGACTTCCCGAACTCTAGTTGCTGGCTTCCGGATTCTTCCTTATTTATTTTTTCAGTAGTTCTTCTGTCTTTGACATCCGTTTAGTGGGGATCTGTGCTTCCACGACCCACAAAAATAGCCCTGGATTGCTGCAGGTTTTACTTTATGAATGAATATTTCCATCGCAGCTGAGCGAGGGGAACGTTTTTCTTATTTATTGCTATTTATTTTATACTCCAGAATCATACTAAGTTATTTTTTGCACTCTATGGATCATCAAGTTTCCGAAGCAGTAAACTGTGTTCGATTTATTGGTTCATTTCAACTCATTTAAAGGGATAGTTCACCCCAAAATATCATTTACTCACTGTTTAACCTTACTGTAGAACCCAAAAGAAGATACTTTGAAGAATGCTAAAAACCGGTAACCATTGACTTCAATAGTATTTTTTTTCCTACTGTGGAGGAAACTCTTAAAAGGTTTGAAACAGCTTGGTAAATAGTGAGTAAATGTTGTGTACGATGGTTTTACCTGGTTTTACAGGTTTGTTCTGTACAGTGTTATTCTCCCCCCGTTCTAAGGGGTTTCAGAAAGACTTTGGATCTACTTTCCAGTTGTTTCGATAGTAACAATAATTGAGGATCTGCTCCCATTGATCAACACACACTCGCAACTAAGAGAAGAGGAGCGTCCTTGTTTACTCTAAATGAGCAATCCTGGTTCCTCAGAGATGTTAGCCAAAGAGGGTTTTGGTTTCTGTTGGTGTTGCTTGTGAAATACCTGACCTGTGACTTTAAGTGCTGTCTCTTTGTCATGCACACACTCAGTTGGAAGTTCCCAATGGTCTGTGTTATGTTAGGGGCTTCACCTACTAACCCACTGTTGATGTTTACTAAAAAGTGAGCAGTTCTGATCAGTTGATTATAACACACCAAAGAGCTCTGCCTTATGTGAGGTTTATATGCATAATACACACAATTTGGACCTAAATGTATTTATTTATTCGAAAGTTTGTTAGTGTGGCTCGCTTTTTGTGATCCAAAGCAACACTGAAAGATTAAAATGATTGTGAATTGGATTTCTCTCAATGTAACGTGTCGTGAATGCGTGTAAACACTGGGGATATTTTTTGTTTTTGATAAAGTCAGATATCTTTCATTTTGTTATAAAAATCCTTGCATTTTTGGCTTGGGTTGGCACAAAAGCTTTCCTGTTAATACTTGTGTATTGAATAATGTGATGTGGCTGTTGTCACTCGATGTTTAATTTAAGAGATTCTACAAATAAAAAGTTATAGATGCAACATCTATATTTAAATAAATATGTGTCTCGTCTTTTACATGCAAAAACAACACAAAAGAGATGCTTTTTCTGCATGGCTAGATGTGAAGATTTTTGTTCATACTTTCCTGTTTGTGGGAAATTAAACAGGACTTGCCAGTCAGACCTTTCAGGTTAGCTATTCCCGACAGGTGAAGAATTGTTGGAATGTTTTACTACATTCACATGCTTCACTATAATGACAGAGCAGATTTTCCCACATGACTAGTTTTTTCCCACATGACTAGTTTAAGTTTACCTGGCTGGAGCAGTAAACATTTGTTATTGTGTTCAAGTCCATTCCAATCACATTGACTTTATTTTAATGGTCCATTTGTTGAACTTAAGTTACATTGCATCTACATGCCAACTAATTCTCATTTGATTATAAGTAGACTGTTTGCTTACTGTAAGTTGACTTGTACTTGCAAAGTTACTGACAGTTACATATCTGTTGAAGGAGCATATCAACAGACATTAAGCAGACAGTCTACTAATACTCAAATGGACCATCAGTGTTACCTATTTAATTAATGAAACATATTCATAAACCTATTTAAAGGTATAGTTCACTCAAAAATCTAATTTACTCTTACTAATTTACCAATTAATCGACCTCAACTGGTACCAAACCTTTATCAACTATCACTACTAGCTTAATAAACTTAATTAGCTGTTTAATAATAGTAAGGTCGAAGTTAAGTTTAGGTTAGGATTAGGGATGCAGAATAAGATCATTCTATAGGCAGGTAATTAACAGCATGAATTGTGACTTAAACTTAAGTGTTACCCAAATACTAGGGTTAACAGTTTCCAACATTTTTCAAAATATCTACTTTTGTCTTCGAGTGAGTAAAAATCGTCGGAATTATTTTGGGTAAACTCGCTTTAAGAAACTTGCAGAGACTAACGTAATGCAGGATTTATAGGGTGTTAAAGCCCTCTAGTGGTTTGTGTAAAGCAAGACAGTAATACTTTATGGTTTAATTTTTTGGTTCCGTGTCAATAAACTCGGATCGTGTGGGCAGATTCGGGTTGATGTTTGATGATGATGATGATGATGATGGCAGCAGAAAGCAGTGAGCGTCCAAACAGAAACACCCCTGCTGAAAAAAACAGCTTTCACCAGCTATGTCCAGCCTAAACCAGGTTGGTCAAGCTGGTTTTAGCTGGTCATTTTCCAGCCTGGCCAGCTAAGACAAGGCTGGAAATGGCCAAACCCCCTCTAAAACCAGGCTGGTTGACCAGATAAAACCAGCCAACCAGCTTAGGCAGGTTTAAGCTGTTTATTCAGTAGGAACTGAAGACAAAACATTATCCCGAAGACAGAATGAAGGTAAGAAACATCATTTTATCCACACCTTTTCTCTTTTAAAATCGCCCCAGGCTGCTTAAAGAGATAGTTCTTTAAAAAAGGGAAAATTTTGTCGTCATTTACTTAGTCTTGGAAACTTGTAACCACTGACATCCATAGTATAAACAAATACCGGGAGTCGTTGATTGGATGCAACTCAGATTGCACTGCACCACGTCTGCATCCAGACCCCTCTCCACAATTCGGTATTAACAAATCATTAACTAACACTAGGCTACTAGCTTAATAAAGTTCTCATTAGTTGTTTATTAACTGTTAGTAAGGTAGAAGTTGGGTTTAGGTTTTGGGTAGGATTAAATGCAGAATAAGATCATACTTTATAACTACTAATAAACAGCCAGGGTATATTCCAGGGTTCGAATTATACATTGACAATCAGGGGTTGTCAACTTTTCGGTTATGTTTTGTGTAATACATGCTTCAGTGAATCAAATTAAATGACATCTATTTTATTAATGCAACACATTTATTTTTTCAGTGTTTTGTGGGATAGCTTGTGTATTCTGACTTACAATATCCTGTGATTAGCCATTTCAGAGGTTACTGTAGGTCAAACTATACAAACTGCATCTAATTTTACTGTTAGGCTATACACCTACATGCTTCAGTGAATCAAATTTCTGAACGTAATTAAATTACATCTAATTTATTAATAAACTGTTTACATTATTAGTGTTTGAGGAATATTTTGTGACTATTTTAGAGGTAACTATAGGTCAAAACTATACCAATTATGTGTCTAATTTTTCTTTTTTTAGGCTACATGCTTATATAAACACCTATTTTACAAGAAATGTGGTTTGTGGATACTTAAGATGCATGTGCTCTAGAACAGCCAGTTTCAGACTGTTGAATTATATTTTTCCTAGCATTGATTGGTGTGATAATGCATTTACAATGGTATGCACCGTTATAGGCCAATGTACATGTATATTATAAATTTTTAAATATTAATATTTAAGATATAGATCAGCGATAGCTATTTCTTACTATTAAAGGGCTGACCTCCCATACATCTTGTTTTAATGTCCTCCAGGGGGGATCAAGCGTAAATAGGGGGTGGGTGTGAATTTTGAGAGCAGAGTCCAAACAGAAACACCCCTGCAGAAAAAAACTGCTTACACCACCTATGTCCAGCGTAAACCAGGCTGGTCAAGCTGGATGTAACTGGTAATTTTCCATCCTGACCAGCTAAAATCAGGCTGGAAATGGCCAAAACCCCCTGTAAAACCAGGCTGGTCGACCGGCTAAAACAAGCCAGCTTAGGCTGGTTTAAGTTGTTTTTTTTTTTCATCAGGGGCTGAAGAAAAAACATCCTCATGAGGACAGAATACAGGTAAGAAACATCATTTTATCCTCAGTTTTTCCTATTTTTTAATCGCATCAGGATGCTTAAAGAGGGACAGTTCACCCAAAAAGGAAAATTCTGTCATCATTTACTTGAAAACTTAACCCCTGACATCCATAGGACAAAACAGTGTTAACAAGTTCGGTATTAACAAATCATGAACTAACACTACTGTAAAAAATGAATCTTGAGGCTTGTAATTTTCATTAAAAAAATTTATGAGGTCATTAAAAATAATGAGCATATTTTCTTTAAAAAATTGATATTCTGGATTTATTATAAAATATTAAGAAGATTTCGCTAATATAACTAAGATTTTAATTTTACTTATTTTTTTAAGAAAACTAGTGCAATTATTAAGCTTAATTTGAGAAACCAGTTAAGCTAATAAAATTGAGGAAAGATGGCTTCACGTTTATTTTAAGAAAATTCACTCAATTATGTGGATTTGATTGAGATGTTTGCATTTGAATCTCAACAACGGCAGTGATCAGACGACATTTTGAAGAAGCAGATCAACAGCGAGCATGTTAAGAGGTAAGCATTAACAGTTTATCATTTTATTGTCTTAAGTAGCCTAAGCTCTTTCAGGAAAGACACATGCTGTTCAAACTTGTTCAGGAGCTTAGTTTTTGCCATATGATGTATATAGGGATACATGGGTATTTTTAACCACCCATTCCTATTTGAAATTGATTTGCTTCAATGTTCATTCTGAATTATATAATGAAGTTGAACAAATTATTTGCATCGTAATATTTAACAGCAATGATCAGGCAACAGTTAAGCAGATGAACAACAGTGAGCTTGTTAAGTGGTAAATCTAAGCTAAGCTAAGCTAAGTTAGCTAGCTATTCAATGGGGTTTATGTACAGCTAGTGCTTTTCCATTTCATAAGGATCCTTTTACAGCTTTGCTGATGTAATGTAATGAACTGTTTATATATAATACTGAACATAAATACTAATATTTGTTTGCTTCATTTTTCAGTTTAATGAAGAAAACGTTCGCAGAGTTTTCCCACTAAAGAGGAGCAGTTTATTGAGGCAGATTTTGATAAAGAGAATGGGTGCCATACATCAGGTATTTTTAATATTGTTATTTGTGTATTATTATTATTATTATTATTATTATTATTATTATTATTATTATTAAATCAGGGATGAATCGAGAGATGTCGTCCTCTGTTGCTGGTCTATCTGTATGAATAAGAAGAAGAGCTCATCCAGGAGTGCAATGTAAGTGTGTCAAACTGTTTCAGATATTTATGATCTTCCGAAAACTGCATTTTATATTTTTGCATGCTTACAAAAAAATATATAGCTCAAGCATTACACTGTTGAATGCACTATTCCTTGTATAAACATGGTATGTTTTTATAAATGTCTGTACACTAGTATACATTTAAACACCCTGTCCATTATAAGTCAAAATACTTGTGTATTTGTGTCAGTCAGCAACATCTACTCAAACATTATGAAGAATTACTGTTCACAGATATAAAAAGAAATGGTTTATTTCCTTAATATATTTCCTTAATGTGTTTTGGTAAACCTTAAACATTTGAAATGTACAACTGCATAATTTTAATATAATAAACGTAAATGTTTATTTTACAGTGTGGTAATGCACAGAGAATTGCTGTCTGTCAGAGGGATGACCAACCATGAGGACTTCTGCATTGTCTTGGAGGATAAGTGAGTCATGGCTAGCCTGGAAAATCTAGAATCGCTGAACTGGATTTATACAAATATTCCACAAATTAAAATCACTTACAAAGAAACGAATATTAAGTTTGCGATACACAAATTCTGTCAAATATTGTCTAAAATGTGACTATTCCTACAAAGGAAAGTTGACAGGTCAGTTTTTTCCAGGACATGGATAAAGGAATTTTTATCAGAGATTAACATTGCTGTAAATTTTATATAGATTTGTTTGATGGATATTGTACCATTTTGTTATCAGTGTAACATGTAATAAAATGATATTTGGCCTAAATGTATTGTGTATGTATTTCATTATACATTAAATATTTAACATTTTATGAATGAGTAATTTTCAGTAATAAATTTGAGTAAATGGTGATTTATCTATCACTTAAAAAAACTAGTAATTTTCACATGATTCTTTCAAGTGGTTTTTGTTAAAAAAAATAAATATGAGTAAATGGTGGTGGATTAACTTAAATTATAAAAGCACATTCCGCTAATAATATTAAAATCTTCATTTATCACTCAAAACATTTAGTAATTTTCACATGAGTCATTCAAGTGGTTTTTGCTAAAAAAAAATCAAGTCTTGAAATTTACTTAAAAATAATACGTGCAATAGTGTTACCACAATTTTTTTTTGTAAATAGCACATAAGATTTTTTACAGTAGCTTAGTAAATTACCTATTAGCTATTTATTAATAGTTAGTAAGGTAGAAGTTTATGTTTTGGGTAAGATTAGGGATGCAGAATAAGGTCATATTTGATAACTGATATACTTTATGAACAGTTATATCGTAATAACGGGCAGGTAATAAGCCAGTAATTAATAGCATGAATTGTACCCAAATACTATAAAAGTCACTGCACTTACAAACATTTTTCAAAATGTCTTTTTTTGAGTTCAACAGTTGAAACTCAAACAGGTTTGGAACAAGTAAGGGGTAAAAAAAAAATGAATCGTCATTTTGGTAAACTATCGCTTTAAGAAACGTAAAATTACGAGACTATGCAGAATTTATAGGGTGTTTGAGCCCTCTAGTGGTTTGTTTAAAGCAAGACAAAAATACTTTTTTGTTCCACTTTTTTGGTTCCGTGTCAATAAACTCTTTGTGTGAAGATTCAGGTTGGTGTTTGATGATGATTATGGCGGCAGAAAGCAATGAGAGTCCAAAAATAAACACTGAAGACAAAACATCCTCCCGAAGACAGAATGAAAGTAAGAAACGTCATTTTATCCTCACCCTTTCTCTTTTTAAACGTCGCAGACTCCTTAAAGCAGGGCTGTCCAGGAGAGTTTAGCTCCAACCCTAATCAAACACACTTCCTGGCAGGTGTGTTGAAGCAAGTTGGAGATAAAAACTCTCCAGGACACTAGCCCTCCAGGACCGAGTTTGGACACCCCTGGCTTTAAGGGATAGTTAGTTCACTCTAAAAAGGAAAATATTGTCGTCAATTACTCAGCCTTCACTTGTAACAAAACATTTTCAATTTCTTTCTTCTGTTGAGCACAAATGAGGCTGTTTTTAAAACGTTGTAATGTTGACGTATATAGTGTTTGTTTTTCTTAATGTGAATGGTAACTGAAGATTCTGAAAATATCGCAGAAAATAGCAACTCATAAATGTTTGAAACCCTTGAGGGTCAGTAAATGGTGAGTGCATTTTAATTTTTGTGGTGAACTATATCGTTAAGGACGCGATACTTTGGTTGCCAGATCCAATAAAAAGAGGTCAATGGACCTTGTACAATGCTAAGCATAGCAAGTTTCTCTCTCTTTTTAGACTACACTGTTTAAGCACTCTTTAGTTGTCAAAAACAAAAAGATACAAATAAATATTGTAGTGATGAGACCTCCATTTAGGATATAAATTAACATACATATAATATTTTAGATATATAAACTGAATGACATTTTAGGGGATATTTGGTGTCTTTTATATAATTTGTTGTTTTAATGAGTGAAACTTCCCCTTCAGTGTGTCTTTATGCCATAAACTATGTACTTTTTCATAGGTCTAAAAGGTACTTTCAAAAATAACATTGGGTTATTTTTTTAGCCCCTCCAAATCAAACAAAACATACTGAAAATACCACAATAACTTTATTATTGACCATATTTAAATGCCATATTTTGACTTCTGACAGATTGGAGGTTTAGTGTGAAATCAGTTAAAGGTGCAGTAGGTGATCTGCCAAAATGCTAACTGGTTAGCATAATACCTTTCAAATACAATCCCTCCCCGGCTGTTCAAAGCCACGCCTCCTGGAATCACGAACATGCACATTAAAGATGACAGACCCACTAGATCAGTGGTGGGCAAACGTTTTAGACCTGAGGGCCACATCAAGTTCTGAAAACCAAGTGAAGCGCCACGTTAAATTCTTCAAAAAATTACTTTTATATATAGAGGCAGTATGCATGGAATATGTAATTTTGGACAGAAACATGTCACATTGACACAAAACAGATTTTTTAAATATTATTAAGTCAAATTTACAAGTCAAATTAAGTTGCACTACTTATATTTACTTATCAATCATCATAAAACAATAAAATAATCCCTTAAAATATAATAATAATAATAATTATAGTGGAGAATAGAAAAGATATTGTCTGACAGAAAAAATCTCATATTAACACATTAAAAATAATTATTAAAGTTTACTATTCAGTCAAATTTACAATAATCTAATTTGCACTGCATTTAGAATATACAGATCAATCATCATAAAACTTGATAAAACCACAAATCTTTGATAAAAGAACTTTTTAAAGTGGATGTATATAATGGAAAATATATATATTCTGTGACAAAAATGAACACATTTAACCAGCAATTATTATATAATTTGAGTCAAATTCACAACAATCTCATTTGAGCTTGTATTAATATGCTCATATCAACCATTATAAAACTATGAGATAAAACGGAAGAAGAATCTTAGTCTTTGTTATTCCAAGTCATGTTATTATGAGTGTGTTAATGCAAACAATGAGCCTGGTCCCCTCTCTTCGCCCTCTCTTCGCAAGGGTGTCAAAGTCTGGAGTCTGCCATGGCAAAAACGCAAGGCGTGCAGGCCGCATAAGCAGCGCGCACAATTCTCGCGGCCGTTAGTAAACCATTCAAAAGAGGTGCCTCTTAACGCATAAAGCGCGTTCTGCGTTCAGAATTACACTTATTACTAAGCCATACTTGCATGCTATTTCAGACCGATTATTCAGAGTAGCATGGTAAACAATATAGAGAGCGCATCACAGGTTGTCATTGTTTAAAACGAACCAATGTGAATATAAAAGCAACTTCAGCTCAGTAAAGCAGGCTAGGCAGAATAGCGCTATTTACTTTGTTTTTAAACTAAATAAAAATCTACATTATCGATGCTGTAAAAGGACCGTTGTGAAATTGAAAATAATCACATCAGTCTTTCGCCGGAGGATTTCAGTGGCTGAACAACACTTCTGTGCATATAACCCATTCATAACAACAACATCTACACCAGCTAACAGGGTTCATACACATTTTTACTACTAAAATTTAACTTTTCCATGACTCTATATATGGTATAGTATTGGTATGTTCTAAAATGTTTTTAACACTTTTGTTTTTCATCGTTCAATGTCGTATTTCAATAAGCCTTTATTTAAGAATGTGATAACTGACTAAATATCTTTGTGTGTGTGTGTGTGTGTGTGTGTGTGTGTGTGTGTGTGTGTGTGTGTGTGTGCGTGTGTGTGTGTGTGTGTGTGCGTGTGTGTGTGTGCGTGTGTGTGTGTGTGTGTGTCATGCAGTTAAGATGGTGAAGCTGATCAGTCTGCTGATTCTGGTGATCCAGAACGCTTCACTCATCCTCAGCATCCACCTTGTGTGGAATTTGGCTGGAGATCATTTTCTGGGCTCGTCCGCGTTCCTGATGGCTGAGATTGTCAAAGTCTTGTCTTGTCTGTTTATCATCATGATGCAGAAGTCAAGCGAAACTAGCTCTTACGGTATTGCTTGGGTTGGAAAAACTGTTTCACTGTAAATACTTGTTTGGAAAATGGCTGCATGATACTGGGAACATGTGCTATATTACATTATGCATGAAACAAACAAATCTTTAGCACTTGTTCGTGTAACGCTACTCAATCAGGCCAACAACATTCCAATCACTGACAATCCGACTCTATTTAGAATCTGATTGTAATGCAATAATGTGGAACTTTTATAAATCTGCTTTCAATAACTATTTGAAAGCGCTATACAAATAAACTTGAATATATGGAACAATACCATATATAATAAGGACATTTACAAGATATTATTTACATTTACAAGACATTTAGTTTGTTATAGTTTTTGTGTATGTATACAACTAGGGTTTGCTTGTTTTTGGCACAGTGTTTACAAAATGTGGCTAAGAAATAATTAATAGTTTTTTTGATGGGGCAAGTAATAATCTATACCAGTGGTTCCCAATCATGGCACAATGACAGGGGGTCGCCAGGTGATTTCCAAAAGTCAAATAAATTTTATTAAACTATTAGAATTACCATATGTTATCCATAACCCACAGTAAATAAAAATTGTATTTAATAGTTACATAAAAAGCAACAACATGCAAATAAAAAGACTGCAGCCTTTAATTTTTGTCATAGGATTGTGTAATAGATTAGATTCTACGTTAGTTTAACAACACAGACTGATTTTATAGCAGCAGGTTAAACTTTCTGACTCCTTTATGTTAATCAAATACAGTAAAAAATAAATACAGGCCACAACTGAACACTAAGGATGATCTCCAAAATTAAACAAATAGACATGCTGAAAACATGGTGTCCACCAGTCTCATTGAGGAATTATTAAATTAAACTAATGAATAAATGATTGTTAAGAATGTTGCACTTTTTTGTCTTGGCAATATGCTCATGTTTATATAGGCCTATTGTTGTGTGTGCAACATTTGTGTATTTATAACCACCTCTGAGGAATGTCGGGGTTTCAAGTCACCGGCATTGTTATTTTGGGGCTCGCGGGTGGAAAAGTTTGGGAACCCCTGATCTACACCACTGGCCCAACTGGGCCATTAAACCATCCTTAGCATGTAGTCCTGTATAAGACTGAAATTTAATTCACAGTGGTTTTAAAAAAGACTTAAAAAGTCATAAGGGTAATTCTTCAACTATGCGCACTTTTGTGTCCTTTGATCATATATCCAAAAATATATATAATTTTGGTCAAATTTCTCTTTCTTTGTCAAAATAACAATAAAACCTACCTTAAAAAATGTACTACTTTTTACTAAATTTACTATTACTTTCTAATATATTTTATTCATATTATTCATCCTCCTTTTAGGTGTCAAAATCACTGTTTTCATCTTGTCGCACACCCAGAGTTTTAAACTTCAACAATGAAAATAACATTTTAAATATTATTTATCTGTTAACTATTAATGTATCTTAATTAAGCACTAGTGAAATAATTTAAATATTTTATAGTTAATAATGTAAGACTATTCTCAATATTATTTTTTTATATAAAATATAGCTGTCGCACAGTATCAGTGATATTTCAGCCTGATCTCACGAGAAAACGTAAGTATTTTCCGTTTTTTCAGTTTAGTGGCTAATCCGTACGTACGAAATGATACGATTTTAAAAAGGAGGCGTGGCACCTAAACCCAACCGTCATTGGGGGATGAGCAAATCGTACGAAAATGTACGAATTAGATCGTACGAATTCATACGAATTAGCCACTTAATCAAAAAGTTACGAATTGCCGTGAGATTATGTTGGTCATTTCCACCACAACACTGTAATGTCGCTTTAAAAAGTTTGTGTGAAAGGTTATTTAGGTGTTTTTTTATGAAAATGAATAGTGCCATCTGAGAACATCTTCAAGATGGGGGGAATTCAATTTTTATCAACAACACTTGAAGAAAAATCAAGGTAAATATTGCTTGATAAGGAGATACATTTATTCTACGCCATTTCCAAACATGTTGTACCTTCAAAGATGTTTTTAAAAACCAAACAAAATTAAGGTAAATAAGTGTATTTTGTATACAAGGCTAGTATCAATTTAAAGCTAATCGGTGAAGCTATTTTTTATTTTTTCACAATAAACTGTTGAAATTTCATTTCCACCACAGTCATTTCCATTATCACACACATTTTTAAAAAATATTTAAAAAGTTTTCATTACACATTAAAAGTGTGTTCACAATGTATAAGATCATGCTCTATTTAATATACAAATTCAGTTTATTTATTTTCTAACAAGCTCTTAACCAAATTAATATTACATTTTAGAGTGTGACTGGTGTACAATTCAGCATACAACTAATTTATTTCATTGACAAATATAACATGCTCTGACCATAGACTGTAAAATATAGGCTCTGACCAACACCTAGTGGTGGTAAGCTTCTTCTTATCCAAGAACGTCATCTAGCGGTCACATACCCTAATAGCATGTTACTTGCTACTAACCACCCCCCACGGCCAAAAGGTCCAGCATTTGTCCTTTTATTGTTATTTTATGTAATTTAATATTATATATATATATATATAATTCAGCATACAACTAATTTATTTCATTGACAAATGTGTAACTATTATATATATATTGTGGAAAGATTGGTTAAACTAAATACAAAAATGATCTTGGACAATGTTTGACTGCATGCCATTATTTATTTCATTTTGAAATAAGCTGTTAATTGAGATGTGATGGAGATGACATTTGTTCAGTTCACGATGTTAAAAATGTTTCTCTTCTTATCTAAGTTTGTCCTCTTACAGATCTTAAAACTAGACTAATTGTTTAAACTTATGAGGCAATGTTACATTAATTTTAAACAAGTTTTTTTTACTCTACTTCACAAGGCTAAAAGTGCCCGTAGTTGAAGAATGGCCCATACATTTAAAATAGTGACTGACACCAGCAGAACCCATGGTTGTGATGTTCTTTTCCACTATGGATTTTTAGAAATATCTGTGTTACAATACATCACTCTCTTCTTTTTTTGTACTATTATGGTTACATCAAAATGAGTTGACTAAAAAGTATTAAATATTAAGCCAAAAGAATATAAAACCCAATTATACACTACTATTTTCCTAAAAGAACAAGTGCAAATAAAAATACACACTTTTGTCTTTGCATTAACTTGTGCTGGATTACAGTTTTTCTCAGTCGCTGTGGTACATTTCTCAGATGTTAAATTAGCAAAACAGTAAATACATTTCTCAAAACAGCAAATACAAATAGCAAAACAGCATGGATGACCCGCAAAAGCCAATCTCTTGCTTAAAATCCTTACTTCATCTCTGAATGAACATGTCAGTGCCATCAGAATGAAAATTCCTTGTGTCATTGTGTACGGATAAGACAGTCCGTCATGTTTAGGGCCAGACTGAATCTCTGGACATTTTTTGCTATTTCTGCACAGAACTGTGTTAAAAATCTGCAGATTTATGTGGAATTATTTTGGGAGTATCATAACTAAAACCTTAATCTATTGAATAAAAGTAATACCTTTTAAACGTTTATTCAATGTTTACAATCCAAATCCAATTAGATCCTCTTTATTTGGTATACAAAGCAAGTCTTTCGTATAATATCTCTACTAAAAGACAGAAAATATTACTTTACAAACTGTATTGTAAATAAATCGTATGAATATTTTCATATTAGTCAATAATATTACTGTAAATAATTTAAAAACTGAATAAATATAGATTTACACACATTTACTCAAGTAAATAAACAGAATCAATGATGGGCTGAGTCTGTGGAATTCTGCGTGTGTCGATTCTGTGTGGACCTAGTCCTGTTGTCAGTATAACAGTGTACTCTGGAGGGGTGTTCTGATGTAAACTGTGGCTATTTTATTTATTTTGCAGTTTGTACTGGGATTTGTTGCCAGATCCTGTCGCTGTGATACAAAAAGGAAACGACAGCACTACATAGGATAAAGAAAAAACCAAAACAAAAGTAGAAATGTGAACATAGGACAATCTCCTTTCAGATGCACCTTCATTAGACAAAGTCACGATTGACCTGGGAGCAAGTTACCAATTATAGATTTAGAAGAGTCTAATGGAAATGTGTAGAAAAATGCATTATGATTAAATATTATGACAACTTGTTCAACTTCTTTTAAATATATAACTTGACATTAACTTTTTTTCTCACCACCCACTGGTCATTTTCACAAGACGCAATGTTGTTGTTGGTTTTTTATATACTTAAATTTGACTTTTGCATGCTAAAAGTACTTGAGTAAGAGACATTTTACTTGATCTTGGTCATTAAAATAACTCGGACTACCAATACTATGATATAGGTAGCCTATACCTGCTTTAGTCAACCTAAAACCTACAGTAGTTTGACATAAAACCAAAACAATACCCATTCTTGCCTTAGGACATTTTTATTAAGGCAACTTTTTGAACAACAGTAAGTTCATGACATGTTAAATATGTAGTATATTCTGCTGGTTTTAAACATACAGAATAGTAATAAAAAACAGTAATGTAACAACCATAACATTATCATTATGTCTTAGGACATCTTTGATTAGCTTTTTATTACCTGGACCAAATCTTGACTAATTAAGGTACATTTATAACAACTATTTTATTTGTTAGACTACTTTATTGTCAAACCATGTTGCATACAAATGCCTTCAACAGACTTATATGACAATGTATTGCTGTAGAGGACAAATAAAACACGAGACAGGTGTTTAGAAAGAGTATACTTTATTTTGTTTGACCTGCAAACTTATTTAAACAAGATAAACTTTTAGAAAACAGCACGGAAACATTATAATGCGCGCGTTCATGAATATAACCCGCGGTTGTCTTCAACGGTTGTCTTCAATAGTCCTTCTTTGCTCAACAACTGCTGAAAAACAAAGCAAAACATTACAACAGCCAGACATACAGTTAAACATTACAGTTACCATGGTTTCTATTTTAAACTATAGTAAACTAAAGTTTGAAACTATAGTTTAAAATAGACGATGAGTGGGCCTCGCTGCTCCCACCCACCATAACCCTCGCAGCGGGGTCCCACTACCGGCCTCCCGTGTTTCCCTGAGGGTCCTCAGGGCTTGTATTGATCCCTGCCTAGGGTTCACAAGCCGCCTCGCCCCAGGGAGTGCACGAGCTAACCGGGCGCCAGTCCGTGCCAGTGTTCACTGGGATGTTGCTCGGCGGCACATTTCGAGCAACAAACACGTAATATTCTTCGCGATATTGCGTTTATGTACGCAAACCGCAAGGAACTACAGCACAGACGGGCCCGAGTGAAGCTTCACGAAGCGGACTTCGTGAGATTGGCGTGGCTCCACTCGTACCGTCAGGTATTGAACTCACCTTGGTCAAGTACAAACAGCAACACCGAGCGAACTGACAAAGAGAGAGAGAACCGACGGGTTTTATAGGAATGCAGATGCAAATGTTTACGATGCGACGTCACTGCTGTGAGTCTAGTTGTCATGGTGAGCGCTGAAGAGAGCACACCTCATTGGAGCACACAGGCTCGGGAATCTCCGTCACGGCGAGTTGCGGTCGGGTGTGGACAAAAACATATTAAATATATTGATTATATATTTTAACATTTTTGGTGCTGTGTAATATTCTGGGATGCAGTAGAATATGGAGACAGATTAATATAATTAAAGACAGATGCGGGGCATTAGAACAGAAAGTGAGCCCGGCTAGGACACTGCTCTGACCAACTCCTAGTGGTGGTAAGCTTCTTATTATCCAAGAGCGCCATCTAGCGGTCACATCACTAGGGCCAGACGGAATCTGCGGACGTTTTTTGCTTTTTCTGCTGAGAATTTTGTTAAAAATCTGCAGATTTCTACGGAATTATTTTGGGAGTATCATAACTAAAACCTTAATATGTGAAATAAAAAAGTATTATCTTTTTAACTTTTATTTAACGTTTAAAACGCAAATCCAATTAGATTCACTTTATTTGGTCAGTAATATTACTGTAATTAATTTAAAAACTGAATAAATATAGATTTACACACATTTACACAAGTAAATAAACAGAATTAATGATGGGATAAGAATCTGCGGAATTCTGCGCGCGCAGATTCCGTGTGGGCCTACACATAACCTAATAGCATGTTACTACTAACCACCCCCCACGGCCAAAAGGTCCAGCATTTGTACTTTGTTATTTTATGTAATTTAATATTATATAATATATTTTTATTCAATATATATTCTCGTCACGTCCATGTTTATGAGGCTGTTTGGTCACTTCATTCGTTTTATTCTGATCAGATAGCAGATTGCTCAAACCACTTCAGAAGGTGATCTGGGATGCATTCCAGATGAAACTGGACAGGCATAATCATTTTTAGACAAAATTAATATAAACAAAACAAATTATGACCTGGAGAAAATCTGATCTGCGCCTGAAACACCTGTAGGTGCGCTTTTACAGCCAAAACTCTATTAAAAACATGTTTATTATAAGCATAACTTGCGTTCTGTGAATGAACGTCGCCTCGTTGTTCCATCCCAAAGAGGGAAGAAATCACTTTCCCGAACTCTCACATTCAATCTGCCCAGTTGGTGGAATGAACTCCCTAACTACATCAGAACAGCCGAGTCACTTGCTGTCTTCAAGAAACGACTAAAAACGCAACTGTTTAGTCTCCACTTTTCCTCCTAATCTGCAATTGCCTCTCTGGCTATACCACTAACTGAGCCCTCTTTCTCTCTCTCTCTCTCTTAAAAAAAAAAAAAAAAAAAAAAAATTTCTACTAATGTTTTGCTTCTTAGACTTTTACACGCCTGAAACTTGTCTATAGCGCTTGTTCACTGCTGCTCTTATAGTTGTGTAAATTGCTTCCTTGTCCTCATTTGTAAGTCGCTTTGGATAAAAGCGTCTGCTAAATGACTAAATGTAAATGTAAATGTAATGCATAAAACATGTTCTAACTGTTCAGGCCTGTAGCCAGGGGGGTTCGGAAGACCCACCCCTCACTGACAAAGGTCCAGAATTTGTCCCATACATGAGCTCATTTGTCCAATTTTGACTGCTATGCCATCATAAATAATGAAAAATATCCATCGAAAAAGGCTTTAAGAACTAAAACCTGATGTAAGAGAAGTCTTCTTTCACACCTGTATTGTTTTTAAACAAAGAAGACATTTTTCAGGTAACTTTATTCTAAATCTTGGACCTTATTTCTGAAATAAAAATGAGCAATAAAAAGGTGTGAAGCACCAGAAGCGGACCATATTAAATTTATTTGAATATATTTTGGCTATTGTTGATATCCAGGAATTTTCAAATGTACTTTTTTTTACCAAAGAGACTAGAAAAATTTTGAAAAATTCATTGTTGTTTTATTATTATTATTATTATTAATAATAATAATAAAGTAAAAAAAAAGGAGGGGAAAGTAAAAAAAAAAAGGGGAAAGTAAAAAAAAGTTTTTAAGTCAAAATTCTGAGTTATAAAGTCACAATTCTGAGTTATTAAGTCAAAATTCTGAGTTATAAAGTCGCAATTCGGAGTTATAACGTCACAATTCTGAGTTATAAAGTCAGAATTCTGAGTTATAAAGTCACAATTCTGAGTTAAGTCAAAATTCTGAGTTATAAAGTCAGAATTCTGAGTTATAAAGTCACAATTCTGAGTTATAAAGTCTCAATTCTGAGTTATAAAGTCACAATTCTGAGTTTATATCTCCGAATTCTTACTTAATAACTCAGAATTCTGACTTTATAACTCAGAATTGTGACTTTATAACTCAGAATTCTGACTTTATAACTCAGAATTTTGACTTAACTCAGAATTGTGACTTTATAACTCAGAATTGTGACTTTATAACTCAGAATTGTGACTTTATAACTCAGAATTCTGACTTTATAACTCAGAATTGTGACTTTATAACTCAGAATTTTGACTTAACTCAGAATTGTGACTTTATAACTCAGAATTGTGACTTTATAACTCAGAATTGTGACTTTATAACTCCGAATTTTGACTTAATAACTCAGAATTGTAACGTTATAACTCAGAATTGTGACTTTATAACTCAGAATTCTGACTTTATAACTCAGAATTGTGACTTTATAACTCCGAATTTTGACTTAATAACTCAGAATTGTGACGTTATAACTTAGAATTGTGACTTTATAACTCAGAATTGTGACTTTATAACTCCGAATTTTGACTTAATAACTCAGAATTGTAACGTTATAACTCAGAATTGCGACTTTATAACTCAGAATTCTGACTTTATAACTCAGAATTGTGACTTATAACTCCGAATTTTGACTTAATAACTCAGAATTGTGACGTTATAACTCAGAATTGCGACTTTATAACTCAGAATTTTGACTTAATAACTCAGAATTCTGACTTTATAACTCAGAATTTTGACTTTATAACTCAGAATTCTGACTTTATAACTCAGAATTGCGACTTTATAACTCAGAATTCTGACTTAATAACTCAGAATTCTGACTTTATAACTCAGAATTTTGACTTTATAACTCAGAATTGTAACGTTATAACTCAGAATTGCGACTTTATAACTCAGAATTCTGACTTTATAACTCAGAATTGTGACTTATAACTCCGAATTTTGACTTAATAACTCAGAATTGTGACGTTATAACTCAGAATTGCGACTTTATAACTCAGAATTTTGACTTAATAACTCAGAATTCTGACTTTATAACTCAGAATTTTGACTTTATAACTCAGAATTCTGACTTTATAACTCAGAATTGCGACTTTATAACTCAGAATTCTGACTTAATAACTCAGAATTCTGACTTTATAACTCAGAATTTTGACTTTATAACTCAGAATTCTGACTTTATAACTCAGAATTGCGACTTTATAACTCAGAATTTTGACTTAATAACTCAGAATTCTGACTTTATAACTCAGAATTTTGACTTTATAACTCAGAATTCTGACTTTATAACTCAGAATTGCGACTTTATAACTCAGAATTCTGACTTAATAACTCAGAATTTTGACTTAAATTTTTTTTTTTTCCCCAATTAAATTTTTTTTAATTCAGTAGCGGGAACGGGCTTCCATATAATCCAGCAAAAAAATCACTAAAATGCAGTATTTAAATCTCATAGTTAAAAAGAAACTGAGGCGTATAAGTGCAAAAAATATCCACTTTTTGAAAAAAAAGAACCACCACTTTCACCAGGCTAACTACGGGCCTGTACATGCTGTTTTCACTTTGACTGTTGGTGGACCCAGATAAACCAAATGAAAGTACTTTTAAATATGTTGATAAAACAAATAAATACCACGCTGCTTGCGTATTACGTATTTACGTGGTGCTTTTATTATGCTAAATGTGTCTGTTCTGAGTCTTCAGGCGGCGCTCATTCGCTTCGTAAGTCCAGAACGCGGGAAAGTGAAGAAGAAGTGAAGAAGTCTGATTGGTCACTTCTCTAGGACGGACGCGACCAGGAAGTGCTTGTGTGTTTGGGGACGTCAACACTTTTCCTCGAGCATCTCTGATCATTCTCACCTCGTTCACCGACTCCGGGAGCCGCTTCATGGAGGAGCGGCGGGGAAATTAACGTTAAAGTCGGTAATCATCGCAGATCGTGTGAGTTTCGTGGGCAGAGTTGGGTTGATGTTTGATGGTGATGATGGCAGCAGCAGGCAATGAGAGTCCAAACAGAAACAGTGAAGACAAAACATCCTCCCGAAGACAGAATGAAGGTAATAAACATCATTTTATCATCAGTGTTGCTCTTTATTTATAACCCCAGGCGTAAGGACTCGATGATTTGGTTGCCAGATCAAATAAATCGAAGATGTAAATGAACCTGTGCCGAAAATGTACCTTGGTAACCATAGTTACCATCCAAATTACATATTCATCACTGTTAAAACCATATTATAATATTTTTATATTTTATTCTGTACATATAAATGCTTATACCACAAGTAGCACAATATAAATACACGGCATAGTATCATGGTGCTATTGTGCTGTCATCTGTAACCATTTCTTAAATGTAAATGTAAATATTACCGTGGTGTTCTTTAAAATATCTTGAATTACCATAGTATAAGAGCTTGACCGTGATGGTAAGCAAACTATTATGGTTCTTACACCACAAAGTGTGGGAACTTTTTTCGTAAATCCACTAAATTGCAAGTATTTTTGTTTATCCTATGCTAATTCATTATGAATGTACAGTAGCAACAGTGGTATAGGTGGTAATGTGGTATTTCTTTCAACTGAATCCCTATAAAATGTTTTGAAATATCTACTATAGTGTTTTTAAGCAACATGTATGGCAAGCTGTTTGACATTAAATCTATAACCCATACTAGTGCATATTTTTAGTATCTTTTCCATTAAGTACTAGTGCTTATTCATTAGTTAATAGTGCCTATTCATTAGATACTAGTGCTTATTATTTAGATACAAGTGCTTTTAAAAAATATACTAGTGCTTATTCATTAGATAATAGTTATTTTTATTAGATACAAGTATTTATTCATTACTCAATTAGTATCTAATGAATAATCTCTAGGATCTAATGAATAAGTACTAGTATTTTATAAGAACTAGTGTCTTATGAATAAGCACTAGTATATATTTTTAAAGGACTAATATCTAATGAATAAGCACTACTATCTAATGAATAAGCAGTAGTATCTAAAGAACAGGCACTAATATGTAATGAATAAGCACTAGTATCACTAGTATACAATAGATATTAGTACAGGTTATAGATTAAATGTCAAACCGGCTTCCCGTACAACTTAGTGTATATATATATATATATATATATATATATATATATATATATATATATATATATATATATCTATCTATCTATCTATCTATCTATCTATCTATATATATATATTTATATGAGTTTAGATGGAAAAACCTCTAAAAGCCCTTTGATATTTTCTTCTAAAATTTGCATTTTTCTCCAACTCTTGTTTTACATTTATAATTTTACGTTTATAGTGACGGACAAGTTCTTTTCTTTGCCTTTCAAGTGACAACTGAACATAAACATAGGAGGTTGAGAAAAATTCTCATTTAAGGAGGAAAAATTTCAGACGGCATTTAGAGGGTTTTGCATCTGAACTCTTCATATATCAGTCATTTGGTACCATGGTAAATATTAAAGACACTGTTGTTATTATTATTATCATTATCATCATCATCATGTTGTATATAGTTACAGTACTTTATTTTTGTGAGGGTAGTTTTTGTGTAGAGACCAAATCTTAAAAACTAAGAGCAAAATTTGGCACTTTTTTCATTACGTGTCCTTGTTTACCCTCCATTTAAGGTGAAGCTTTGTCTGTATTTTGTTTTACTTCAAAACAAAACTGTATTAATTCCAGGGCTGCACGATATTAGAAAAGACGTTGCGATATGTTTATTGCCATATAAATAGAATTTCACAGTATGACTTATAACTCTATTTGGAAAGAATTCTTATAATTTTATATAGATTGTGAGGATTTTGTACCTGTGTAAAGTATATTAAACGTATTACAAGCATAAATTCATAAAAACAAATATAAAAATGAAATAAAATGTGCTTTATGGTTTTCTGGAGAGTCTAACAGTATTGAGGCAAAGAAATTAAAAGATCAAATGTAAAATAACACTAAAACCTTTCATTAAATATTTAACTAAATCCATTCTTGTCTCAGGACAAATAAAAGTAACTTTTTTGATCCCCTTCAAATGTTGACTACTATAGTTTTCATTGTAGAAATAATTAAATGCAGTTATTCTTTGCTAAAGCTGCACATTTGATCATTTCTAGTGCCCAAATGGTTTAAATTCGCTTGAAATCTTGCATAGTCACATGCAGGCCTAAAAAAAAAGCAGTGTTTTCTGGTTAATTACAATCCCAACTCAACAATGCAGATCCTGCGATGTGACTATTGCAGATTCTCACATTGCGATATCAATGCTGAAACGATATATTGCGCAGCCCTTCATTCATTCAAGTAAATTGTTTATATGTCCACTGTAATAAAAGATGGTTTCTAGATCACAGCAAACTCCGCACACAATAAGCATTTATTAATCTAGGATAATTTTCAAATAAAAAAATAGATCTAGAACTAACAAACATAGCAATATTTATAAATCTGCTTATTTACATAGATTTAAATAGACGGTGTAAATTGTTGACTGTTAATGACTGAAATAAAGTTCACAAAACTTAACTTGCTTTAAAGTTTTTTTTTTATTATTTATCTGCTGATTTTGAGTAAAAACGTACTTGTAGCTGCGCTATACGCGCAAAACCTCAAGCTTAATGGCTCTCGTGCATTCAAGGGTTAAACACTTCAGTGATTTGCTCATCTAAAGTACTTTGCCATTCCTCAGTCATTGTAAAACTGTGGTATGAACATTAATGTTTGCCATTGACATCTTGCAGACAAGCTCTTTTTACATGTTTCCTGTGGCAGAGGCGTGGCAGAGGGCGTGTAATACCTTCGTCAGTCCATTCTCATTTACGACTTTCTTTACAGAAGAAAAGACTTCAGCACACACCGAAAACTGGCAAAACAGGATCACAAGTTTCACAATTCCGGTTCATCTTGCCTTTAGTATTCAAGCTGTCTGAGTTTTATTGTCATCAGAGTTATGTTTTTCTAATGATATTTTGTTTTTAATCTCTGCTAAAATGTTCCTTTTTATCTATCTAATCTTTTAATATAATTTAATTCAAATAATAGTACAATCGTGCCTATTTTATAGCCAGAAATACCAGTTTTCCAGTGATCTGCTTTTCTAAATTGAGCTAGTGTAGTGTTTCTGTATGCAGTAGTGTGGTGGATGAATGAAGCGTCTGTATGCAGGGTGTTTCCGCAGGGCTAAACAAACATTCACCTGATGCTGTCTTCAATAGGTGTGTCTGAACTGAAAACACAAGCTGAATGTTGACTAGCGTCATTCAGAAACATTTACATGTAATTTTGCAGACGCTTTTGTCCAAAATGACGTCTGCGCGCTGTTGCTTTACAATAACACTTCTGAAACGCTAGCAGTAGGTGTTTATGTCCCTCTGTGTAGATTTTTTTCATGGGTGTTTTGTTTTTTCTGAACGCTACCTTAATGTACAAGTAGCTAAAGCTTGCTCATTCAGAGGTGGGAACCGGTGGACGTGCAACAACTTAAATCATAAAGTAAACACAAAAGAAGAGTTTCCATCTGGGGGGTATTCCAGAAAGCTGGGTTAACTTACCATCTGCTAAACCCTAAACTCTCGGTTGATTAACCCAAAATCTGCTTACCGCAAGTATGTCGGTTCCAAAACAGCTGATAGGAGTTCGTTAAATCAACCTCCTGAAGATAACCGCAGATTAATGCGCGCGCACACGGCGCATACCTGAAGGCATTTTCAGTAGATCGCCAAATTCGCGAGTCGCCATAGAAAGTCACGGTGAGAAAAAAGGGCAACACACTTTACAGAGGCGGAGGTTTTAATCACAGATTACACATCTGCATCAGTGAAGGAAATAAATATAAGAAATAGATAAGAAAAGAAAAAATAAATAAGAAGAAAATCTGTTTTCTTCGGAAATCCCTTTTATTGTAATGAAAAATTGAACGTCTCTTTAACATCCTTTTTCAAGAGTTCACACTTAACTGATAATCAATAAAGCGTATTTGGCATGCTGTCCCGGGAGAGAGCCCTGAGCTCGTAATATCCTCGAGCCCGGGGCTCCCACCCGTTAGAAGGGCGAGAGGGGAGTTCGAGCTCAGGTAGGTCTCGAGAGCTCCCCTGCTTGTCGCTGCGTGAGAAGTGTAAACTAGGGTTGTTTCATTGATAATTTGTTTAGTCGATTGACTGTTTTATGTTTTTGGACGGTGGGAGGAAACCGGGGGAAACCCACGCGAACACGGGGAGAACATGTAAACTCCGCACAGAAACACCAACCAGTCCTATAGGAAGTTGGACTAGTGGTGTTCTTGCTGTGAGGCCACAGCCCTAGCCGCTGGGCTACCGTGTCATCCGTCGGAAAAAGAGGGTGGAAGGGGGGAGCTTTAAGACGAAGATAACTGGAGTGAAAAACTCTGGTTATTTATAATGCATCCGTAATCATCTAATGGGTCAGATTACGGAGCTAATGAGGAGCCAGCCGTGTTGATTATAAGCACGTGATCCTCTCGAAATGAGTTTATGAATATACCACACTTTGAGTATGTTATGTAACATTCATGCATTTAATTTTCCTGCCATTCATTTCTTAAGGCCACAATACAACTGAGTATTGACTAGTATATAAGGCTTATAGAAATTGTAATCCTTCTGGAGCTAGAAGAACTCTGTCCAAAGTCATAATTAAACACAGAAACATTCTCTGAAAAGGTAATATTTAATGACTGGAGCTGTATTAAACACTCTAGAATATTCTTTCTGTCATGCAGTTAATATAAAGGAGGCTGAGGCCTGTATAACTGCTGTGGGCCACCAGTTAGAGCAGTGGTTCTCAAACTGGGGGTCGCGACCCCTGCGGGGGTCGCAGAATAATTTCAAGGGGTCGCGAGAGTGATTTAAAAATTTTGTAATTTTCAGTGATTATAATAAATATTTTTCAGTATTACAAGTGAAAGCTAATATTTTCAGATTCTTAAAAGATATTACTGAGAAATTCGTAAAGTATTTAGGACACATTCAGGCTGAATGCATATTTGTACTTTAAACGCAGCCTTTAAGAACAGTTTAAAACTTGTCATGTCAACTTGCCGCAGTAAACAAAGCCTTCAGCGCTTGCCCCGCCTTCACGCTCTTCTTATTGGCCCACTGCTCTAAGAACTGAACACGAATGATTGGTTAAAATCAGCTGTCAATCAGTCAACGCCTCCTGTTTTCAGATGACATGAGCTACAACCGCGAAAATGTAAAGCGCTGAAGATGAGAGAATGAAAACAACACTGACAGATTTAGTTTTAGAAACACCTAAAGCTATAAATAATAGCACATCTGATTACTGATCACGTGATGAATGTTAATCCACCCTCTACACTTATTGAAGAGTGGATAAAAGACTTCCATGGCCGGTGAGCGATTCGTCCGTTTATCTTTTGGTCAGTCAATTATGTTATAAAAATGTATTTTCGTGTGATAACGGGATTTCATTGAGACATATTTTCTTCACGCATGCATATATATTTTTTTGCTTGTTAGTTTTGATTAGTGCAATATTAGTGCATTATTTCAAATGCAATAAATCTGTTTATAAAACTTGTAGTAACTTCGATAATTGGTGGGTGCCACTAAATTTTAGCTGGTGCGCCTACATTTTTAAAGTTAGGAGCACCAGTACTACCGAGCAAAAATTTTAATTTCGAGCCCTGTAATGTATAGTAAATATAGTTAAAATATTGTGATCAGCTTAAAAAAAAAACGATTTTATTTGTTTGTATATGCTTTGGTAGTGGGGGGGTCGCGAGTTCTTGACGATCTTACATTGGGGGTCGCTGGTTTAAAAGTTTGAGAACCACTGAGTTAGAGGAGCTGCTCTGTCCTTTAATAAAGGCTCATCAGTGGTTGAGTGATTTGACTTAAACCACACAATCTGTCACTGTTGTAAGTGATTGTTGTCAGGTAGCTTTAGGTTCTTTTTATGCTTTTTGTTTTTCATGCGGACGAAGTTTCTTATGTCTCAACTGACAAGCAGTGTAAGAATTTGTCTTCACTTTTTCATATTTGAATTTCACTATTGTATCATTTACATTTACATTTACTATTTACTATTGTATCACAAAACAATCTTTTATACATGTATATAAAAATTCTAAAGTAGCTGTATAAGGTCCATCTTCAAAGATAAATAAACATGAGCATCACCTTAAGGGGAGAAATATATATGAAAAATGTTACATGTTGAAAGGTGTGTGTGTATAAAGCAGTGTAAAAAATCTCAGGAAATAAAGAAATGAACAGTGCTTCAGACCAAACTATTTAATTAAACATATTTTTTCGACAAATTATATTTCTTAGCACTCTTCCATCTCTTTGGTCTGCTTGGGTCACTGATGTTTCTTCTGGCTCAGGCTGCAGGTAGGGTGTCATCATATAAGGCAGAAAAGGGTATCCTTTGTCCTCCAGCAAGTAACAATGTAGTGCCTAGTAATGATTCAAGTGTATAATACAAATATAATAAAAAGAAACATTGTGTAAAGCAACATTTGTTTTTTTACTATATTTGTATTATACACTTAAATCATCATCCCCTGAAAATGAGCCATTTAGCCTCAACAAAGTGATGAGGTGGGGGCATCATCACTTATGAGCTAGTAAGTGGAAGCAGTAATGACTTTTACAGTTGAAACACCAAAAGATTAAGGACTGAAAATTAAGTTGTACCTGCACATTTATACTATGCACAGATTTCATATTATCAGTGTCCTTTAGTGACCGATGGAGCTTTAAAACCGGCTGCAATTACTGCACACAATAGCATTTGGAAACCCTGAAAAAAATGATATTAAAAAATGTATCAAGTGTGTGTGCGTGCGTTAATAGATGTATACATTTAAACAACATCCTACATCTTAAAATATGGATATATCAGTCATACTCAAATAATCCGTGACCGAAGTTCACTCAAAAGTGAACGTTCTTTCTGTCTTTTATTACTAACACTCCCGTCATTCCTACACTGTAAAAAATAAATCTGTAAAATTTACGGTTAAAAAAACGGCAGCTGTGGTTGCCAGTATTTTACCGTTAAAAATACGGTACAGAACGTAAAAGTAATTTCTCATGTTTACAGTAAACTACCAAATTTCATTAATTTATAAAGGTAATATTTCTGTATTTTGAATTTAAGTTTAAGTTTAACAACTTTATTAATTCCACCAGGGGCAATTAGATTAGGGTAATAGCTTTTCATGATTCAACAAACACAGACAAATCACTTACACACAGTGCTAAAAAAAACAAAAACAATCCAGCATGCTTCATGTATAACTTCATAAATAAACATTTTCACATTTTTTGTTACACAGTTAGACACGTTAGCACAGCCATATGCAAGTGGTGATGAGAAAGTTACATAATGAACCAATGCTCATCACAAACAACTTTTCCCACAAGCAATAAAGAGTATCAGTGTATAGAAGGTGCTCAGTGTCATTCCCATAGCTACTAAACACCAGTATAGTAACACACGTAAAATTAGTCATGAAATAAACATTGTTTATCAACATTAGATGTAATAAATCTCTAATGCACATAACTGATGGGGAAACAACTAAAAAGATCCATATTAATGTCAACAAAAAGCACAAAAGGTGATGTGCCATACAGGGAATTCTGGGAAAGTCAATTTACGGTTATTCGCTGTATATATTAAGGAAACATACCGTTAACCAGGTTACGGATTTTTACTGTAGCATTTCTACAGTTTTTTTAATGTTGAAATCACGGCCATTTTTTTTTACAGTGTACTACTTTCATTCTTTTTCAGTTAGGGATCAGGTCTATTGGAGTAATATAATAAAAATGTTTTGTTGGACACTGCACAGTAGTTTACACTATAATTAATATTATAATTTATTATATTCATTATTATTAAAATTAAGCTATACAATCGATAAAAACGCAAAACCCTTTTTATTGGTTGCTTTTATTTTGACATCGCTAACAGTTGTAATAAGAAACATCCCATTATGCAGCAGTCTCAAGTTAGGACACTTAAAAATGCCTTTTGAGGTTTAAGATGATCAGCCTGCAAAGTCAAGTTTACAGTGTCATGGGTATAGTGCATGAGTAAAGGGGATTTGCCGCATCAACCTCTCATATGCGCTGCAGGTAGGCTGAATGATAATCTTTAAAAATATGCAATACAAAACTTTAAATATATATGCTTTTTGAATTAAAACGGAAAGAAATAAGGAGTAAAATATAATTTAAACCACTGGTCTGGCTCTGAAGCCATGATCCGTCTGCGTTAATAAACTTTGCATAACCATCATTGATGAAACCTAAAAGCGAAACTGCATTGTTACTATAAAAAGTATATGTCTGCCTTAAGTGGGTAACTTAGGCAGTAATGCCCCTTATATGGCATTAAGATGCCTCCTCAGCTATGACATTATGCCGCCGGGCCTGCTATAGCCATACTTTATTGTTTGTAGCGAGAAGAACAAAAAAAAGCTTAAAACCTGGCTGGGGAGACGGCAATAACATGGATTATCCAACACCAGATCGTAGATACGACGTTGCGAAGGCATTTCTCATTCAACGCAGTTCCTGTTTGTGATCATTAATATTAACTAATATTAATTGCATGTTAATAACTCTTCTCTCTCTAGACTTTGCTTTAGGCTTTGTTCTTGTCTGCGCAATATAGGTTCATTGCATGTACGAATCAGATTACGAAGAATGATTAAGAGCTTGCATTTTTATTATTGCATCCTTTTCACAAGTTATTTTATTTATCTATTTATTTTTTTAAGTGGTGAGAACATTATTCACCGGCAAAAATGTTCCTCCCGTACCACCAACAAATAAAGTAGCCCACCTAAGTTAATTGACCTTTTATGTCAAAATGAAAGAATAACTTATAACTTGATTAAATAATAATTAATAAAACATCCGTATAAACGTACGTGTTTATTTTTGAAATTTCGTTAATAAAACAACACGATACTGCCTATAGTAATGTAGTTATATATTAAATAACTTTAACTGCTTGAAACCGTATAATAATAAATAAAAAATACATTTTTAAGAACTTCACTAATAGCCTAAATAGCACTTTACTAATCAGTAATAATATAAATAGTAATAATTATAAGAAGTACAAAAATATTAGCCTACTAGTAACAATTATACTAGTAAAGTCAGATGTTTAAAAAACAGCGCAGGTTCTCTCCACCTTTTGTTTTCTATTCATATTTCAAATTCTTTGCCAGAAAAACTAACATGTTGTCTTTGTCCGGATTAAGTGAAGACCTAATTGGGGTTATAATGTTTCCAGCAATACACGTTCAGACGGTGTGTTTGTAGCACAAATGCACAGATACTTTTTCACAACCGTGCAAGAGAAGGTTTCTTGCTTCTCTTCCGCCAACTGTATATCTCGGAAAGCGTAAGTATTTTACGTTTTTACAGTTTAGTGGCTAATTCATTCATGAGTTCATTCGTACGAAATTGTATGATTTTAAAAAATGAGGCGTGGCACCTAACCCCACCCCTAAACCCAACCGTCATTGGGGGAAGATCAAATCGTACTAAATTGTATGAATTAGATCGTACGAATTCATACGAATTAGCCACTAAATCAAAAATTTACGAATTGCCGTGAGATTGTGTTGTGTTTTTCTATACTGCGGAGCGGCGCGTTCTTACCAAATATGTTGCTCCATTTCTCATCAATGTTTTCCATTTATCACTTTTTCTTTTGTATCTGGCCATTTTGAAAATGCCTCTGCGATACCTGGCTGACTAGCTGGGCGTTTGCGTTTAGAAGACAGGAGTTGACTATACGTGGCTTTTTTTAACCCTCGCCACCGTCAGTCACCACTAGCTTGCATGGTTCGGGACCCGTTAAGCTGCGCATCGATGGATTTGCTCTTCGGTGTTTGGACTCTCAGCAGTGAATATTAAACCACACTTTAACACCTTTTAACACTTAAAAAACTTACAAAAAGCTTAATCCAAATTAATTGGTTCACCTTTCTCGGTCGGCATGAATCCAAAATGTTCCCAGATGTAAGATTTTGTTTTCCATGGTTGAACTTGAACTTGCTGAATCGCGCCTAATGTTATATTGTAACAAAAATGTAATACTTGGCAACATAACGGTAATTTGTGTTTTAAAGTGCGTGACGTCACATACTACCGCTGGTGGCAATGGACAACCACGGTTGTCACGTTGACCATCAGTGCCCTATAACTGTGCTTCTATGTCCATAAATATTCTCATCACAAGAGCACGCGATGCTCAGTAAACTCTTTGAAACAGACAAACTCTGGAACATGGCAACTTACTCTCTGAAGAGAAACTGCTCCGGATCAGGTTATCTTCAGAGAGGAAGGTGCTATGGCTACTTAACATATCCCAGAAGTTACCTTTGATTTTGGAACCAAAGCTGAGGTTATCTACTTACTTACACTCAAACTTACCCGGGTATGTCACATAACCTGCTTTCTGGAATACCCCCCTGGAGCTCCTTCCCAGGACTCGACACTTGTAAACAATTGCTCTATCGGGCTCGCGGCTCTCAGCACCACCCACACTTGTCACCGATACCAAACCGACTAATCACAGAGCTTGCACTACTCGTCATTGCGACATGTAGTTACGTTTTTTGAGAGGTGCACTTCTGCACCTCGGTGAGGGGTATGCGATAATGCGAATGCTGCGCCGGACCATATGTGTGCGCTTGATGCAAAACTAGCCTTTAGAAGGGGGAGTGTGTTTTTTTTAATAGAAAGAAGAGTGTTTCTACAGGTGGTTTGTCAATCCCACTCACCTGTGTGAGGCACAGTTCATAAATGGATGGTTTTCTAATAGATATGGAATTATTGTAAGAAATTGTCTTGTGCAAAAACTGGTGCAAGTATCAGAGAGATGAAAGAGTGTTTTCTACAGGTAGTTTGTCAAGCCCACTCACATGTAAGGCACACTAGAAATTGTTAATGTTTTGAGTTTGTCGTGTGGTGTTGTGGGGGGAGAGAAGAGGGGCTCCTGGTTTTGTTCACAGGGGTTCAATAAAGTTTTTGAAATTCAGCCAGAAATGGGAAGAAAATCAAATTTATTTTTGAGCTCAAGACATGATGGGAATATTTACAGAAGATCCCTCATTGGACATACGAGGCTCACACATAAACAAAATGTCAATATTGCAACAGAAACCAAACTGTTAAACATATACCTGTGGAATGCCCTATTTTTAATGTTATCAGACGTTTTCTTTTTATCTGGTGAGACTTTAAATGAAATATTTTATATGTGAATTGTAAAAAATGTTTATCAAAAGTAAACCTTAAAAAACTGTAACTTTATATTATCATTATTATTATTACTATCATTACTATTATTTATGTATTTTATTTGTGTAATATTAATTGCTGTTGATGACCTTTAATTGTTAGAATATCATTTTTTTTTTTTGCCATTTTATCAATTTTTTTGCCATGACATAGCCAGAGAAGCTGAAATGGCAATAAACTCAAACCTCTCTCTCACAGGGGTTCAGGTGATGGATTAACATAAAATGCTGCCGTATTTCTTTTCCATATCCATAAATGAGCAATTCCATGCAAATGTCAACCTTGCCATGAAAAAAATTACGTTTTCACCTAAAAAGTGAAACCCTTTCTAGGTTTTTTGTGTAGGCTTGTATTTTTGTGTAGGCTTGTATTTTTGTGTAGGCTTGTATTTTTGTGTAGGCTTGTATTTTACAGTACTATAAAAATACTCAAAAATATCTGTCAATGTTTTCAAACTATTATATTTGGTTTACCAAAGTCACACAAATAATTTTGGATTGATATTTTTCTGATCCTTTAACTCTGTGGTTAGTTTTTTAGGAAAATAGAAACAGATATTCAATATAAAGTTAGCATATTTTTCTCTGTGAATTTATGTTTTAAGTTTTCACTGCAAATGTCACATCCATAACGCTGGAATGGTTCAAATTCATCATCCTTCTGTTGCATTTTTTTTTAGATTAGATTATATTAGATTCAACTTTATTGTCATTACACATGTACAAGAGACAAGGCAACGAAATGCAGCTTCGGTCTAACCAGCAGTGCAATAGCAGCAAGTGCAGGATACAGGTATAAGTTATAAAGTGCAGTTATAGAAAAACTATGGTGATATTTACAGATGGATGTACTATGAACATTATATACAGATGTATTAGCTATGAACAGAGATTTACAATAAATTAATATATGTACAGGATGCTATTAATAGCAGAAGTGTGCAGATAGATAAACATTTTTATTTTGCCTATTTACCAAAAAAAAAGCCACTCCATGTTGACTGAAATGTTGTCATACGTGTGTTTCTTGCAGTCAACAAGAAGCTGAAGTACACCAGTCTGGCGATTCTGGTGATCCAGAATGCATCGCTCATCCTCAGTATCCGCTATGTGCGGACGCTTCCGGGTGATCATTTCTACACCACATCGGCTGTGGTGATGGCAGAAGTTCTTAAAGTCATCACCTGTCTGTTCATCATCCTGATACAGAAGAGAGGTGCGTTCACTAGACACTCCACAGCCTCCACATTTACATTGAGCATTAAAAGGGATAGATGTAGTCTGCCATTGTGTTAGGACTTCTGAATCATTTGCAAAAGGCAAGGAATTAGGGCTGCATGGTATGGAACAATTTGAATATAATATTAAAATAAACGTGTAATATGCATTTTTCTGATTTAATTATATCTAATATAAGTCAAGGATCAGTAATATCATACAAGTGATGGTTTTAATTTGTGTGTGTGTGTTTAAATGCAGGTAATGTGAAGAGCTTCGTGTCGTTGTTGTATGACTCTATAGTCATACAGTATTGGGACACGCTGAAGTTAGCAGTTCCTTCGCTCATCTACACTTTACAGAACAACCTGCAGTATGTGGCCATTTCCAATTTACCAGCAGCCACATTCCAGGTAAAAGAGACTCACAACACTCTCTGTACTGCTTGTAGATTTGTGTGATGGTTTTGTTTTCCATTTTATTTTAAGTTTTAGCAGTTTTGTTAGTGCTTGTAATATTTCTCATAGCTTTAAATGTGTTATGTGCTTGCCATTGGTTGTTATTTATACAGAAATACAAATGTGTGAAATCATAAAGTTATTTATTTATTTTTATTTATTCAGTCAAAGACAAAATAAGTGATGTGAATTTTTCGATATGTTTCCCAAGTGGTTTTAACAGAGAGAAGATTTTTCAATTCATTTTTAATCTTAATAATTCTAATAATTAACTACAGAGCTAGTGTTTCTTCCCATACCAATAAACGTCCAGTGAACGGTTAATGTGACTTTTTTTTTCAATTTTATAAGGTTCCTTTCACAGCATCGATGTTGTGATGTAATTAAAATATAATCCGTTAAATAGACTTAAGCAGTTGTTGAAGCATAAAACGAGATGAAAAGCCGTTTACACACACACTCATCAGGAGGAGCAGGCCAGCGCAGAAGCTCCATTGAAAATACTGGAATAAAATCATTGCTTATATTTTAAAGACATGGCACAGAAAAATGGAATTCACTGTTTCTTGTACATTCTGAGACCCACTTTATATCGTATATCAATTAGGCAGTGAAGATTGTTGATTTTTTTTTTATTGTGTTTTTAATAAACGTGGTTATCAACAATGGTAATGGCAGAATTCCTCAACATTGATTTGGTTCAATGTGTATAGCATGGTTGATAACAATATGAAACAAACAAAAAAAAATACATATTATATATGTACACAAACAAACACACATATATCAATATATATATATATATATATATATATATATATATATATATATATATATATATATATATATATATATATATATATATGCAAACCGAAACCTGTAAATAAGTATAAGAGAAAAAACTATATACATAATGTCAGAGAAGTACATAAATGAAAGAAAAAGTGTCTACTAAAATTATTGTAAAACATCAAACAGAAAGAAAAGATAATTTGTTGTCACCTATATCCTGAGACATCTTAATCATTTCTCCTACGTTGTTAAATTAAATCACTTAAGTTTTAATAATGGAGATCAAATTGTCATGTATTTGGTTCTAAGAAGGATTGTTGAAATCTTTGCTCTGTTAATTAAGGCAGTAGACTGTTCTAGTCGAACAATGTCTATAAAATAGTATAACCATTGCTGAACTAACAGGAGATTAGGAGGGAACCTCATAATGTTTTCTTTGCAGCTGTTAATCCTGAGAAGATTGTTGATTTTTAAAGAAAACAGATCCGTTTTTTAAAGAAACATGCCGATTTTGTAACAACATACAGTTCATCGAAAGCGTTTGACCCAGGTTACTTAAAAACTTTAAGTTCTTCTGCATATACCCTATTAATAGAATATAATATTTGACTAGTTATTTAGCAAGATACTAGTATTCACCTTAAAGTGCAGTTTAAAGGTTTTATTAGGTTATATAGGCAGGTCATTGGGCAAAAGCGGTTTGTTCTGTAGCCAATCAGAAAAAAATTCTTAAAGTCCCCAAGAAATGAAAAGTAATCATATGTTTTTATTAGCTCATGTTGCTAGTTTTGAATAATTCATCTGTGCATGTCATTAAGAAAAAAAATAGTTTGACCTTGTGATCTTTTACTGAAATCTGAAAATGCACTTCCTGTTTGTTTTCCGTTAAATTATTAGATGATGGGATTTTGAGGTAATGGACAGGATTGGTAAGCAGGAGGAGTCTGTTAGGTTGTAATAACTCTTCCAAAACCCCTTTCCCGATCTTTCTGAATGAAATGCCTACTTTACTACCTCCATTCAGCCCACGGTCGAAAAAACGAGCCATGCCCGCTGGTTTCTCATTTACAATTTAGTTTCTCTTGAAACTTTGTCACATTACAACAAGAATAACGATCGCAGCTTCCAGTTCACAGGGACTTTAAGGGAGCTAATAATAAATATATAATAAATATATACAGTTGAAATCAGAATTATTAAACCCCCTTTGATATTTTTTCCTTTTTTTTAAAAAATATTTCCTAAATGATGTTTAACAGAGCAAGGACATTTTCACCGTATGTCTGATAATATTTTTTATTCTGGAGAAAGTCTTAATTGTTTTATTTTGGCTAGATTAAAAACAGTTTTAATTTTTTAAAAAACATTTTAAGGTCAAGATTATTAGCTTCTTTAAGCTATATATTTTTTCGACTGTCTACAGAACAAACCATCATTATACAATAACTTGCCTAATAACCCTAACCTTCCTAGTTAACCTAATTAACCTATTTAAGCCTTTAAATGTCACTTTAAGCTGTATAGAAGTGTCCTGAAAAATGTCTAGTCAAATATTAATTACTGTCATCATGGAAAAGAGAAAATAAATCAGTTATTAGAAATGAGTTATTAAAACTATTATGTTTAGAAATGTGCTGAAAAAATCTTCTTTCCGTTAAACAGAAATTGGGGAAAAACAATTTGGGGCGAATAATTCAGGGGGTTTAATAAATCTGACTTCAGCTGTATATATTTCACTTTATGCTTTAACATATTTGTATTTATATAGTAATTTATGTTAGCACTTAAAATTATTTCTGTTTGTTTTTCCAAAGATAAAAAGGATTCATAATTTTTTTTAACACAACATTTAGATAGTCTTTTTACAATATTTTTAGCCTGAAAGAAGCAGGTTAAGTTTAGTAAAAATGAAAAGACTGCAGTGACATGTATTTTGATGACTTCCCCTGCAGGTCACATATCAGCTGAAGATCTTGACCACGGCTCTGTTTTCAGTGCTGATGCTGCGGAAGAGTCTGTCTAGGATCCAGTGGATCTCTCTGGTGCTGCTGTTCGCTGGTGTGGCCATCGTCCAGGTGGAGCAAGAGAGCGGCAAGCAGAAGGAAGCCGTGACTGCGGCCAACCAGAACTACTTCAAGGGCCTGCTGTCCGTCATCATCTCCTGCCTCTCCTCGGGCTTCGCCGGCGTCTACTTCGAGAAGATCCTGAAGGGCAGCTCGGCGTCAGTGTGGATGAGGAACATCCAGCTCGGGATCTTCGGGACTGTTTTGGGTCTCCTCGGCATGTGGTGGAACGACGGCGCCGCCATCGCTGAAAAAGGCTTTTTGTTTGGATACACACCGATGGTGTGGGGTGTCATTTTCAACCAAGCGTTCGGCGGCCTCCTGGTGGCCGTTGTTGTGAAATACGCGGACAACATCCTCAAAGGCTTCGCCACTTCTTTCTCCATCATCGTGTCCACCATCACATCCGTCTACCTCTTCGGCTTCCACGTGGACCTGGTCTTCACGCTGGGCGCCGGATTGGTCATAGGAGCCGTCTATATGTACAGTCTCCCCAAAGCGAACACCAGCACTTCCAGCACAAGCGCGGCTTCATCCAGCAAAGCAGGAGAATCGGAGCTGGATGCGTTCCTTCCAAAGTCAGTCCTGGTGAAATGAGCCAACTAAAAGCGTCTTCTCTGTGTCCCCTTTCATTAATCTCTCTCCGGGTGGAAATCTTAACTCTATTCACTCTTTCAGCTTTCTTTTTTCTCTGCTGCTGTGGGGTTGGGGTCTAAAGCGTCTGCTTCAGATTAGGGTGTTTGTTAAAGGGATAGTTCACTCTTAAAAAAATTACAGATGAAAATTTTCTTCGTTTACACAGCCTTTACTTTTTTAAAAAATTTATAAGTTTCTTTCTTCTGTTGAAACACACAAAAGAAGATATTTCGAAGAATGCTGTAAGAATTGTCTTCCATCTTCTTTTTTTCCTACAATGGAAGTCAATGGTTACCGGTTTTTGGCTTTTCTTTAAAATATCTTCATTTACTCAGCCTTTACTTGTTTTTAAACATTTATAAGTTTCTTTCTTGTATTGAAATACACAAAAGAAGATAATTTGAAGAATGCTGTAAGAATTGACTTCTATTGTATTTTTTTTTCCTACTATGGAAGTCAATGGTTACCGGTTTTTCGCTTTCTTCATAATATATTTGTGATCAAGTAAAATTCTGTCACCATTTACTCAACCTTTACTTGTTTTTAAACATTTATGATGTTTTTGTTTTCTGTTGAAACTCATGAAAGAAGATATTTTGAAGAATGTTCCATGCATTGACTTCCATGGTATTTTTTTCATACTATGGAAGTCAATTGTTACTTCTTTTTAGCTTTCTTAATATATAAAATATCATCTTGTGTGTTCAACAGAAGAAAGAAACTCATAAATGTTTGGAACCGCTTGAGAGCGTAAACAGTGACTACATTTTGGTTTTTAGGTGAACTATCCCTTTAAATGATTTGGAAAGCACAAACCAGAGAGATTTCTTTTCTTTTTTTAAATACCAAAAACCAACAGTGGCATTTTTGTTTTCTTTTCACAAGCATATCTCTCTCTCATTTTTTAATCTCTCTTCTCTGTTGGCCTTAAACAGCATATTCCTGTTAGACAGCTTGATTTTCAGGGAAGAGGATGTGAATATTGTGTGTTGAGTTAATGGACGCTGGGCTGGATTGACTTGAAAACTGATGGGTGAATCTCACAAAAAAACTGCTTTAAATTGAAGAGGAAATGAATGAAAGGATGTTAAAGCTATAGTTGACCCAAAACTGAAAATTCTTGCCATCGTTTACTCTCCTTTTACCTGTCACAAATCTGTTTGAGTTTCTTTGTGCTCAACACAAAAGAAGATATTTTGAAGTAGGCTGGAAACCTGTAACTATTGACTTCCGTAGTATTTCAATTCCTGCTATAAAGGTTGAGGCTTACAGGTTTTCAGCTTGAAATGTCTTGAAAGAAACTCAAAGCGATTTGGAACCTCTTGAAGGAGAGTTAAAAAGCGAGTACATTTTCATTTTAGGCATCGATCATTAAAGTGACATCCATTACTTTAAGTTTCAACATAGATACTCGCATTGTGAAAATGAATCCCATTTAACTCCTAGATTTGTATTTCCACACAATGTAAAAATGATCATAATAGTTCTCTTTATTGTAAAACACTTCTGTCTGCATACAAAATATCTTTAGAATAAGAGCTCATTCATTAACATGAGTTAGTCAGCAGTTATTCAGTTATATGAATGTTAAATAAATATAATACAATATTTATGGCTCTAAAATAAGCAGATGAGAACTTATTGTAAAGTTATTTCATTCTATTATTTTTCAATGCTTAATCATCTTGAATTAAATTCTGTAAAACACCCGCTATCATAACATGTACATTTAAATAATCCCTTTCTTACCACTTCATGCTAACAAGATTTAATGAAAGTAATGTGCTTATTTTTTATTAAAAGTCACAATGCAAGACTTGTCGATGATTTATAAAGGCTCTTTTTTTTTTGTTTCATAAATATACTTTCTTTGAATTTATAATATAATTATTTATTTATAAATAAATATAAAAGAATACAATATTTATAGCTCTAATATAAGCAGATGAGACCTTATTGAAAGTTACTTTATTATTATTATTATTATTATTATTATTTATAATTTAATCATCTTGAATTAAATCCAGTAAAACCCCCACTATCATAACATAAACATTTAAATTATCTATTTCTTACCACCTCATGCTAGCAAGAAGTTATATTAGTATTTTTATAAAAAGTCACAATAATAGTCAATAGTCCATAAAGCAGGCTCTTTTCTCTGTCATAAATATATTTTCTTTTTTATTTATATTTTTTTCTTCTTGTATTATTAATTGGATTTTTAATTAATTTCATTGATTTATTTTTGTCTGTGAAATTGAACCTCGACCTCATCTTTACTGTAAAACACTGTTCTGTCTGCATACAAAATATATTTACAATAAGAACACATTTATCAACACAAGTTAGTCAGCTGTTATTCAGTTATATGAATGCTAAATATAATAGAATACAATATTTATTGCTTTAATACAAGCTGATGAAACCTTATTGTAAAATTACTTTTATTATTATTATTATTATTATTATTATTATTATAATTATTATTATTCATAATTTAATCCACTTGAATTAAATTCTGTAAAACACCCGCTAGCCTAACATATACATTAAATAATCCCTTTCTTACCACCTCATGCTAACAAGACTTTATATAGGTATTGTGCTTATTTTTATAAACAATAGTCACAATGTTAAATAATTGAATTCGTAAATACATTTCTAATATAATATTTTTAATTTATAAATAAATATAAAACAATATGTATTAATCTAATATAAGCAGATGAGACCTTATTGAAAGTTACTTTATTATTATTATTATTATTATTATTCATAATTTAATCCACTTGAATTAAATTCTGTAAAACACTTGCTATCTTAACATATACATTTAAATAATCCCTTTCTTACCACCTCATGCTCACAAGAATTTATTTAGGTATTGTGCTTATTTTTATAAACATTAGTCACAATGCAAGACTTGTCAATTGTGCATAAAGCAGGCTCTTTTGTCTGTCAGAAATATACTTTCTAAATATTTTCCTTCATATATTATTTATTACATTTCTAATTTGCTTCATTTGTTTTAGTCGGTGTAATTTCACCCCGACCTCATCTTGATTACACTCAAAAAATGACTTTTGCTTCCTGTTTAATCTACTTCTATAAAATGAGTTGAAACGACACAATTCTTAAGTTTTTTTTTTTTTGGACAAAACTGAATTGTTTTATGTTCAATCCACTTAAATTTGTAAGTTAACCTAATCTATTTGTGTTGAGACAACATGAAGAAATGTGGAAGCCAGCATTGTTTACAGTGTACATTTGTGAGATTCACCCACAGCTGCTATTTCACGCTCCAAGTGCTTTGCCAGAATCGTAGTGTTGTGAGAATAGAGAATGAAAATAATGGTTGAAATTAAAAGCTGTCTGCCATGTTTACAGATGAAACATGGCAATACCTCATGGCGGAATCCGTATCAGTGGCAAAGAGCTTGAGCGAGTGGTGTCTGTGGCAGTAATATATGGCACCTTGTAGCCTGTGTGATCAACTAGTGAGTGTTTGTGGGATTCCCAGATGAAGCGATGCTTTTAAATCAGCTTGCAGGGAATAATAAGCCCTCCTTTCCAATAATGCGATGTTTGAGATGTCACAATCGACACTTGGCTTTGGAAATGATCTAATTTACAAACGGAAAGTCTCTTAACACAGTGTTCCTCAACCATGTTCCTGGGGGACCTGGGATTTGCATATTTTTCTTGTCTCGTTAACCAAACTCACCTGATTCAGATCATCAGCTCATTAGCAGAGACTAGAAGACATGTAATGGGTGTGACAGACAAAGAAGACATCCAACACATGCAGTGCCGGTGGTCTTCTAAGAACGTGGTTGAGAAACACTTCCTTAACACATGGTTTCCGTGCGGATTCTTGCTTTTCCACCTGTGGTTTCATCTCCGGCTCTTTTCCTTTGCAGGAAACTGACTAACCTGGTTATTTTCCAACCTTAACGGCACCTTAACGAAGGCTGTTTTCTTTTTTTGTGTGTGTGAGTGAGAGGGACTAGTTTTGCTTAACCGACAAATGGTTAACGCTGTGCCTTTCTCAAATCAACTTGTGACTGAATATATATGGTAACTATATATATGTTAATATAATTCTTACACTGTACATAATATCAAAGTACTATATCTTCTTTTTATGATGCAAAAAAAAAAGGAAGATAGTGGATTTCTCTTTACGTTGTGTATTGTACAGAGGAATTTTGTGCACATATTTGATACAGATATGCCAAAACTGTTCTCAGTAAATCACCTCAAGAGCTCGTCCTGATTATGAATGTTGTTTTCGTTTTATTTGTAATGTTTTTTTAATTTCACAGCAAGTAAATGTTAAGGTGATGGATGGATCATGGGTTTGAGTTTGGTTGTGGTTTCGGTAACGTTGATTTTGGGTTTATTTTTGAATGCATGATTGAGTTTGTATAAGCTGAAAAGGACTGGGTTAAGTGCTGCTTGATTATTTACGAAGCAATTAATTACGTTGATTTATTTTTTATGATTTTGAGGGAAGGAATGTGGCCTGATTCTGTTTACTTTCTTTGTTTACATGAGCATGAATAGACTTTTGACACTTTACAATGAGGTCTTGTTTGATAGCATTAGCTCACATCAACTAACAAAGGATAAACGTACACTTCCTGACAAAAGTCTTGTCGTCGATCCCAGTTGTAAGAGCAACAAATACTAACCTGACTTATAGTTGATCATTTGGAAAAGTGGCAGAAGGTCGATTTTTCTGATGAATCATCTGTTGATCTGCATCCCAATCATCACAAATACTGCGGAAGACCTGTTGGAACCTGCATGGACCCAAGATTCTCATAGAAATCAGTCAAGTTTGGTGAAGGACAAATCATGGTTTGGGGTTACATTCAGTATAGGGGCGTGCAAGAGATCTGCAGAGTGGATGGCAACATCAACAGCCTGAGGCATCAAGCATTTGTGCTGCTTATTACATTACAAATCACAGGGGAGGGCAAATTTTTCAGCAGGATAGCGCTCCTTTTCATACTTCAGCCTCCACATCAAAGTTTCTGAAAGCAAAGAAGGTCAAGGTGTTCCAGGATTGGCCAGCCCAGTCACCAGACATGAACATTTATTGAGTATGTCTGGGGTAAGATTAATGCATTTGGTAAAATGAGCATAATCTAGAGGCATTTCATATAAGCCACTTCTGATACCAAATAATCAACTAGAAGTCAAGTTATTACTTGTTCCTAAAACTTTGATAGGTGACAAGACTTTTGTCAGGTAGTGTATTTTTACAACATTTTTTAACATTTTAGCTTTGGTAAAAACTTAATTGGGTCAATTCACATATGAAGTAATATAAAGTAATGTTAATAAATGATTTGTTATAATCACTGTTAAAGAACTTTTCTATTGTTAGCTCTTAAAAACGAAATATGTGAAATGTTAACAAATTAAACAACATTGTAAAGTGTTACTTTAAAAAAGTCAACATGAAATCATGTCAGACTCTATTTACTTGGTTACAAGTTGCTGATCTTAATTAACCTCGGGACTAGTTATTTTTTAGTTATCCAAAAAACAGGAACAATTTAATAATCGTCAACTGCATCCTGTAATAATAGTTCAATTATTATAGTAGATTACATGTCGGATGAATCGTTACATTATTTGCAAAAGAAAATGTTTACAATGTAATTATTTATCCGACATGTAATCTACTAAAATAATTGCAGGATTATTACAGGATGCAGTTGACGAGTTTATTATGCAGTTTATTTTATTTTTCCAGTTTTTTTTTTTTTTTAATTACTAAAAGTTACTTGACTTAAAGTACGTTTTAACAGAAAAATGTATATATTTATAATCTTTATATATAAATTAATATATATTAAAAAATACACACACACACGTGCACACACACACACACACATATGCACGCACACACAGGTGAAGTCAGAATTATTAGCCCCTATTTTTTTTTTTTTTATGTTTGCCAAAGGATGATTAACAGAGCAAGGGAATTTTTACAGTATGTCTGATAATGTTTTTTCCTCTGGAGAAATTCTTATTTGTTTTACTTTGGCAAGAATAAAAACAGTTTAAAAAAAAAAAAAAAACATTTTAAGGTCAAAATTATTAGCCCCTTCAAGCTATATTTCAGCATAATTTATTGCAACTAGTTGCCTGAGAGACATTTTTCATTTAGTTTAACTTGATGTCTTTAACTTGATAAATCAAATTAAATTATAGTTTGGTTTTATTATTTGATATATTTATTTATTTAATTTAATTATATGAAATACAAGCATAAATGTCAGAAATGCGCTAAACGACTACAACTCAAACAAATTAAAATGTGAACAAATAGAAACAAATAAAACGTTGATAGTATGATAGTAATGATTCCGTTTTGACCGCCTTTCAGCTAAACATCACTAAAAATAACTAAATATTTCAGTATGATGACGTATTTCCAACAAAAATACAACATTTAGTTTTAGTTAATATTTGTGCTCCTTCCCTCATCTTTCACACTAAGCAAACAAACTAACGGTAGAAGGGGTGTGGCTAAGGTTATTTCACCCAATCCGTCAATCTCACATCATCAGAGAAGAACTCATTCCAGAGCAGAAGCAAATGGTTAGATTTTGATTGAAGATTACCACAACAAAGTGTTTAATTGTCCACTTTAACATTAGCAACTTGCGCTAGCAAAATTAACATTGTAAATTTGCCTTTAAAGTCTGTGCGAAATCAAAATTGACGTTTATTTGCTAGTTCTCGTTGTTATTCAGACGAACAATTAACCTGTGCTACTTAATCCACTGAAATAAATCTTTTGTTTAGGGTAATCTTCAATCAAATCTGATCATTTGCTTCTGCATTTGGAGGGGCGGTCCTCCTCTGATGTCAGTTTGATGCTTTCAGCCACAATAATCTTAGCCACGCCCCTCCCATCGTTAGTTTGCTGAGGGATTGATGCGCACAAAGAAAGCTCCGCCCCCTACTCAATATTCCCTTTCAGTTGGAAGTAGATCAACATCCTAAAATAAAAATCTCCCGATTCTGACAGTCTTAAGTAAAAAGAGTCGCGAATATCCTTTCATGTTGACTTTGAATCACAAACATTAATGTTACCAGTTCCCTGCAGGTCTCAAGCTGATAGTCTAGATCTCAAAGCCCATCACTGGATTGTTTTCAGAGACTTTATCAGAAACTATGAGCCGAAAGTGGCCTCAGGCAGCTAAAGTCAGTGTGTGTGTTTGTGTGTGGTTATAGATATGTAATCCAGAGATTTGTGTGTGAGTGTTTGAGAATTTACTACAAGCCATTTATTTCTGACGCTTATGCATAACGTTTGACCATCATGCAAATCTTTCGTATTTGTTTATGATCATTCTTATGATGGTTGCGTTTCAGAATGTGGTTTGAAGTGAATATTAGGGTTAAAAAAAGATGGAAATCCTGTTTTATTTTCTACTTTTAGCTCGTCGGCTTGGTTTTTAAACGTGAGCCGATCACATGTACAGGAATATGAAACGTTGCACATGTCCGGTTGAGATTTTTTGTTCTGTTGAGTTTTTTTACGTGTCGACTGTCAACACGACACGATTGCAGACAGACTGCACAGATTTCATCATCGCAGCAGATTAAAGAGGACGGTCTCTGTAAAGCTGGTCTCTGGCACTATGATCAACATTGTAAATAGTCTGTGAAGAGCTGAAGTAAAGCCACTGCTGGCTGATTTCTTATAGTGGCCTCTTTCTTGAGGCTGACAATAAACATCCAATAGAGAACAGAGTTTCTGTTTTTTTACATGAGCCTCAGAAGTCAGTCTTTCTTGCGTATGTGTGTGTGTGTGTGTGTGTGTTTGCACAAAATATCAGTCATTGAAAAATGAGTTGAATCTGATTAAAATGTGTAGATATTTGACAATAATAAAATAGGATTTAAAGTTGAAGTCATAACTGTTAACCCTCCTGTGAATTTTTCTTTTAGATTTTCCAAATAATGTTTAACAGGGATTTTTCCACAGTATTTGCTATAATATTTTTTCTTCTGAAGAAAGTCTTATTTGTTTTATTTCGGCTAGAATAAAAGCATTTTTTTGTTTTTAAAAAACATTTTAAGGTCAATATAATAATATAATAATAATAATTATTATTATTATTATTATTATATTATTATATTGACCTTAAAATGTTTTTTATTATTATTATTAGCCCCCTTAAGCAATATTTGTTTTCAATAGTCTACAGAACAAACCATCGTTATACATTAACTTGCCTAATTAGCCTAGTCAATTTAGGCTGAATATTGGCGTCTTGAAAAATATCTAGTCAAATATTATTTACTGTCATCAAGACAGAGATAAAAGTAAATCAGTTATTAGAAATGAGTTATTAAAACTATTATGTTTAGAAATGTGTTGAAGAAATCTATTCAGGGGCTAGAAATTCTGACTTCAACTATAGGTCAAACTGTACAGCGTGTTTTGTGTTGGCTATAGTTAGCATGAACTAACAAAGAACAATTGAGCAGCAACTATTAATGTGTATTTAAGATTAGAAGCTAACATTATTTCATGCACTGTGAACTAACATGAACATTTGTGTTACTTAACAAAAGGAATTATGTATGGCCCTTTAGGCTATTTACAAATTAGCCAATGTTATTAAGTTTTACCTGGAATTTGTATTCTTCTTCTTCTTCTTCTTCTTATTATTATTATTATTATTATTATTTCGTAGATTCCATGAGTTATTATACTGTAGTCAGGTAAAAACTTTATGGTTAATTTAGTTGAAATGTCAAATAAATATAACTTATTATAGCTACAGTAGTTGACAATTAGCTGGCAAGAAGGTCAGTACTGGGTTGCAGCTGGATGGGCATCCGCTGTGTAAAACATGCTGGATAAGTTGGCGGTTCATTCCTCTGTGGTGACCCCTGATGAATAAAGGGACTAAGCGGAAGAAAATTAATAGTTGACAATCAAATATTTCTCAGTCTCCTTTAGTTTTTGTTATAAAAGAACTTGCGCTACACAAAAAAATTATAAATATATTAAAGAAAATCAATATCAGTGACACCAAATCAACACTGTCAAATAGCAAAATAGCAGGACAAGGAAGACAGTATTTTAAAGATATTTCTCTGTATTGTTCTAAATGTTAGATGTTTTTTATACGTAGTGCTCAGCATGAATGAGTATGTCTATATATATATATATATATATATATATATATATATATATATATATATATATATATATATATATTATACATATACATGCAGTTGAAGTCAGAATTATTAGCCCCCCTTTGAATTTTTTTTCTTTTTTAAATATTTCCCAAATAATGTTAAACACTGCAAAGAAATTTTCACAGTATGTCTGATAATATGTTTTCTTCTAGAGAAAGTCTTATTTGTTTTATTTTGGCTAGAATAAAAGCAGTTTTAAATTTTTTTATGAACCATTTTAAGGTCAAAATTATTAGCCCCTTTAAGCAATTTTTTTCGATAGTCGACAGAACAAACCATCGTTAAACAAAAACTTCCCTAATTCCCCTAACCTGCCTAGTTAACCTATTTAACCTAGTTAAGCCTTTAAATGTCACTTCAAGCTGTATAGAAGTGTCTTGAAAATATCGAGTAAAATATTATTTACTGTCATGAAGACAAAGATACAATAAATCAGTTATTAGAAATGAGTTATTAAAACTCTCCGTATAAAATAAACAGAGGGGCTAATAATTCTGACTTCAACTGTATATACATACATACATACATACATACATATATATATATATATATATATATATATATATATATATATATATATGGACACACACAACTATGTGGTCCTTCACTACTTATAGAAAGGCTTATAAAATCAGCTTTCAGTAATGAAAACTGTATTTTTGGATGTTAAAAGTTGCTGCAACCACAGCAAGTTATTATAGGTGATGTTTCTCAATGTCTGCATGACTGTACTAACTTCTGTCTAAACCCTTGCAAAATAACATCCCTGCACTTCTTGCATTCAAATACCTGACCAGAAGACTGCATTTTGAGATGGTTTTTCCACTACAGATGGAGCAAATGTCATATCACATTCACAGACCTTTATGATGCAGACTTTCTCAAAGAGAACAATTATAACCAGTGTGGGAAATAAGTATTGAACACGTCATGGTTTTTTTCCTGAGAATAATATTTCTAAAGGAGCTGTTGACATGGAGTCGAACCAGATTTTGGTAAAAATCCAAACAATACAAACATAAGAATAAAACAAAACATAAAACAATCTGAAAAATGAGTTTAATAACAATAAAATGACACAAGGAGAAAGTATTAAACTACTGAAATGTTTTAATACTTTATATAAAAGGCTTTTTTGGAGATGGCAGCTTAAAGACGCTCTCATATGGAGAATGAAGTCACATGCATTGCTTAGTTTTTCACAGACTTCAACAGAGTGTAAGAATCTTGATGATTCTGTGGGTCTCGTCTCAAATCTGATCTTTATTGTGTATTTTCTATTGGATTCAAGTCAGGTGATGGCTGGGCCATTCACGAGTTTACACTTGCAATAGTTTCAGAATAAAGCGTATTTGGCGTGCTGTCCGGGGAGAGGGCTCTGAGCTCGGGGAAGACACCCAAACTCGAGTTATTCCTCTTATTAGGAAACAGAGAGGAATTGGGATTCGAGCCCGGCCCCAGAACGCTTCCCCCTGGATCGTAATGCTTAAGAGGTGAGGTGACGGGGTGGTGGAGGGATGCTAAAGTCGTAAGATGCTGCAGGTAAGACAGCTTTGGTATATATAGGGGTTTGGTCAAGAACTGATTGGATAATAGAATAATTGTCAATGGCGTATTTGATACTGAAACTTCTGCGTGTGCTCCTCCTGAAATTTGTTTATAAAACATCACTTTTACAACTTGATTTTCTTTCTCTGAAACCTTTTGAGAGTTTCCTTGGCTGTGTTTTGGATCATTGTCTTGCTGAAGTGTCCACCCTGATTTCATCTTCATCATCCTGATAATGTTGAACTGAAGCAGCTAATATTCATTTACACCGAGGAACGTCAGAGGGTTGCTGGTGACGAATTCAATACTTATTTCCCCCACTGTAAATAGTTTTTTGTACCTGGTAATAATAGTGTTATCAAAACAGGAAAAAATTATTTTGGTTACAAAGGTGTCGCATGCTTCCAGTCATGTAAAGTGTAATATACATGCATACACACATATATTTAATGGATCTTTTTCTTCTCTCTTTTCTTTTGCTTCTAGTCACAAGGCGCCAGGAAAGAAGAAAGGAAATTGAACAAACATGATACATTGGAAGAAATTAAGAAAACTCATTACACCTACAGGTCCAACACTCCTGCTTTGTTTCCAAAGGGAAAAGAAATTAGGGTTATATTTCAAGTGCCTTGTTATGCTCACAATATTAAAGTCTGATTGTGCTGACTTACTTTATAGAACCTCATATTTATGTGATGTGTCTGATATTCTGATCGACTGAAGTTGTATAAGTTGCTAGTATAAAAAGGGATATTTTGTGTGTTTTGAATGGTGGAACTGGAGATAAGTATAGATGAAAGCGTCCTCGTCAAACTTAAAATTCAGAAGGTACTGTGTTTTTTATACATTTTTAATTTATTTGTACTTTATTTGCATTCCTATGCTTTTTGACAAAGATGTTTTGCAGTGTTGTGTGTTTATATAGCTATCTTTCTTGTACTAGTGCCTTATACATTTGGACTGTTATGTGTGTGACCATTACAGACCTTCTCCAAAGTGCGAGAGTTCAGCTGAACTGTTATATGCATGAATCTTACTCCAGATGATGAAGGATGATTTGTAGATGATGAAATCTGCATCTCAGACACGTTGTGGGTGTAAGTCGCCTTTTCTTGGATTTTGTCATAATATCTAGGCCTTATTAATATGGAAAGCATCTTGAAGCCTCTTGAACAAAATAAAAGCTTCGTCTTTTCAACATTAAATGTTCAGTCATTTCAGAAGATAAATAAATCCTATGGTTGGAATAAATACTGTTTTAAAATCTGATCTGCCTTGTTAATGTCAATGGGTCAAATAGAATTACATTACATTTTGGTGTGTGTGTGTGTGTTAAATTATATGTAAAACTATAGTGTTTTATATAAATAGTAAGTTGATTAAGTGCTAGTAAAGTTCTTTAAATCTATTTTTAAAAACACTTATAAACTTTAAATATCGAAATATGTCTGAAATAATGTTTAATTGAGTGTAACAAACTGAGCTTTTGCTGCTTGTTTAAACTACTTATTTAAAATTAACAACACAATTCTTAAGGTTTTTCTGGGGACAACTTAATTGTTTTATGTTCAATCCACTTGAATTTGTAAAATGATTAAGTTAACATAATCGATTTTTGTTGGGACAACATGAAGGACTATGTGGAATCCAGCATTTTTTTTACAGTGTATTTAAAAATGAAACATTATTTGTCAACTATTTGTGACTCTTTGAGCACAATGTACTGTCAGATGCAGAGGCGGGATTAGTGATTTGGGGGCCCTAAGCAGTTCCAGTCATGGGGTTCAACAGTCCTTAAACAAAACTATTTGTAGTTTTATAATTTTTAAATTAATTTTGCTGTCTTTTTTCTATCACTGAATCTCCTTTTCAGTGTTTTATCTTAAAGAAATCTCTTCATTTTAAATGATTGGTTTTCTTAAAATTAATTCATAACAAATAAATAAATAAATAAATAAATAAATAAATAAATAAATAAATTTAAATTGAAAACAATAAATAGTTTTTAAAACTGAATCTTTACCTGACTTGACTGCTGGACTGCTCCATGATTGAGGGTATAAGACAAATTTGAGTATATGTTACAATTACATTTAAATTGAATTTGTTAGACCCTCACCAATACAAAATATGATAGAAAACGACGTTATGTGTATAATTTATACTTCTAGGTATTTATTGGGGGCCCCCAAATTTCTTGGGGCTCTAATCGGCTGCTTACTTCACTTATTGGTTAAATCCGCCTCTGGTCAGATACACTGGTTTATTTGGGGATACAGCCAAAAAAGCATCGTATGTGCCAAACAGATCCAATTATCTTTTATGACAAAAATCCTGTTCCATGATGCCAATTTTGTACATTTTATACTTAGTCTTGCTAAACACTTCATATAGATAAATATAAAGGCAGTTTTCTCAATATTTTTATTATTTTAAACCCTCAGATTCTCAAATAGTTATCCAATGTGGTCTCCCATCCAGGTACTCACCAAGCTCAGCCCTGCTTAGCTTCAGTGAGTTACCAGTCTTGGGCTGCAGGCTGATATGGCTGTGGTCCAAGCTTGTATTTTATTGTATTTTAACTTGCTGATATATGGAAAAAATCTAGTTTGAAGGCTATTGATGAAGTATAAACATTTAAAATGACAATTAATTACTATTTCGGGGGAAAACTGTGTTCCTTAAATACAGTCTTTTAATATGTCATTAAATAACTCTTGTTGTAAATATGATGTTTTGTGTATATTACACTGAATGACATTTTAACGAGCGTCTTCTGTAATTCATGGTTAAAAACAATGCTAGCTAGTGTATGTGCAGTGGTGGAAAGAGTACTGAAAATTCATACTCACGTAAAAGTACCATTACTTGCCTAAAAATGTAGTGCAAGTAGAGTAAAAGTATCTGTTGTAAATATTACTTAAACTCTGAGTAAAAAGTAGCATTTTCAAAAGGACTCAATACTAGTGAGTAGTGAGTATTACACTGTAAAAAGCTGATGCATTTACATCTAATTTCTGGATGAGTGTAAACTTAACATTCTGTAGTGCATTTATTAATTGCCCAGCAGGCACACAACGCCACAAGACGTTAATATTAGGTTAGATTTAGGTTGTGACGTCAGGTGATCAAAATTCAATGTCTAGCCAGCATCTTTGGACGTTATTTTGACGTCCAATAACGACATCAAATGACGTTGAAATTTGGTTGATTTTAGGTTGTGTTGATAAGAGACCAAAATCCAACGTCGAGCCAACATCTTACACCAACATCATATTGATGTCAAATACTGACATTTACTCATTAAATATGGCAACCAAAATCCAACATCTGATAGACGTCATGGTGGTAACGTCCACACAATGTCAAGCTGTAACATCATTAGACGTTGATATTTTGTTGATTTTAGGTTGGATGTTGGACATTGAGGTCGGCCTGACGTTGGGTTCTGATGTCAAACCGATTTTCATTTCCAAACAAAATGCGTCGCCCCCACAACATTGGGGTACAACGTCAATCTGACGTCATGATGCCATTTTGGTCATCATACAGTAAACATCCGTCATCTTCTCATCAGTGACATGCATCTAAATAGTCTCTGGGTCAATGCATGTAAAGATTTTGCACATATTTTTGGACACTTTTAATGTTTCCAAACAGTTTGCTGCAATTATAAATCACCCATAATATTAATAATAATAATAATAATTCCTTACATTTATATAGAGCTTTTCTGGGCACTCAAAGCACTTTACACATAGGGGGGAATCTCCTCATCCACCACCAGTGTGCAGCATCCACCTGGATGACGCAACGGCAGCCATTTTGAGCCAGACCAAAACTACAAATTCTGCACTAAAACTGAACTCAAGTGAAAACTAAAAGTACACATTTTTAAAACAACTTAGTAAATTTCAATTTTTGAGAAAAACTACTCAATTACAGTAATTTGAGCATTTGTAATTAGTTAATTTACACCACTGTGTATGAGTAGATAATATCCTAAAACTGTTGTCCTGTTGTTACAGCGCCTTCTGGCATGTTTTAAATATGCCGTTTGCAGTCGATCATTTTCATTACTTTAGCCTCATTTTTATTATTCATTCATTTTTTTTTCGGCTTAGTCCCTTTATTAATCTGGGGTCGCCACAGTAGGATGAACCGCCAACTTATCCAGCATATGTTTTACACAGCAGATACCATTCCAGCTGCAACCCATTACTGAGAAACACCCATACACTCATACACTACGGCTGGAGGAAACCCACGCGAACACAGGGAGAACATGCAAACTCCACAGAGAATTGCAAACTGACCCAGCCGGCACTCGAACCAGCGACCTTCTTGCTGTGAGGCGACAGTGCTCAGTTTTACTATACGCACACGGCAATATAAAGAGACTTTTACTCTATCATTTCCCGCCTTCGACACGGGAAGTAGTCATCCCGTAGAGTGAGTTGGCACGCATACCGGAAGTTGATTAGTGTGAAGTGGAGTCAGGGTGCACAAGAAGTTTTGACAGATTCCTGCAGGCCTTTCCGCGAATATTTCTAATATTACTTCAAATTCAGTAAGTTCTAATAGAGTAACATATAATATTTGTATTCAGTCATATTCAGACTGTTAATTACGGATACGGTTAGTTTTGTGTTTACCTCAAACATCAATGCGAATTCACTGATGTGTCGTTAGTGGTCCAGAAACATGTTATGGTTTTGAGTTTGTTTACGTTTTCCCACTTATTTATACGTGTGTTTTATAAATATATATTTTATATTTATATATTTATTATGATAACTTTACGTATTATTTAAAACCAATCTAAGCTGAAGCAATGTATCTGTAACGTTATTTCATTATTCGTAGCCAACATTTGATACGAGCTCTTAATTAATTTTCTATTTACGTTGTTTAAATATCAAACTGTCCGCTGTGAGATCAGGGATTTTCATCTTTAATTTCTTTCATTAATATGGTGATATTTAGATTTGTCCTGAATGATGGCCAGTTTTGTGCTTTCTATGAACCACATGTTATGATTTATTAGCTAAACTTCTACCACCAATTCGTTTGTCGTTGTAAATGACACGTATTTGTTATCGATCATGTCTGATAATCCGTAAAGGCCTCGTTTTTTGTGGCTGAGGGTTCTCTGTAGTGTACATAAGATGGTGCTGTTGTACCAGAGGACTTGACTGACTTCATTTTTAACATGATAAGAGGTAAAAGGAATGAGTGGGGTTTGCCTTAAGGCTTTTTGTTGACACTTGATACACAGGCCCGAAGCCAGCCTGGTGAAAGTGGTGGTTCTTTTTTCTCAAAAAGTGGATTTTTTGCAATTATATACCTCCTATTCTGTTGAATTATGAAATTTAAATACTGCATTTTAGTAACATGTTAAGCTCTATTCTGAATTGGCTTGTTGAATGGTCATCATAACCATACTTTGACTCTTTTAGCCAAAAGAGTATTCAAATCAATTTTAGTATAGGCCACCTTCACTCCATTTTTTGGTTTCAAAAGTAAGGTCTAAGATTTACAATAAAAGTTAATTGTAAAAGGTTTTCTCCATTTAAAAACAACACAGTAGCAAAATATGACCTCTTGTACGTCCGATTGTATGTTTTCTTGCACAGCTGTATGTTGAACTCATGAAAAATAATTGTGTGCATTGGCCAAAACTGATTAGCTGAAGTCACACCGAAGCAACAGCCAACAGAGGATTCTGCTTGGTCTTAAAGCCTTTTCGATAGCTTATTTTCATTTATTATGATGGCATAACAGTCAAAGTAAGACAAATAAGCTCATGTATGGGATATATTCTGGACCTTTGTCAGTGAGGGGTGGGGCTTCCAAACCAACCGAACACCCACTTGCTACGGGACCTGTACAATATATTTTCCAAAATATCTTGTCTACTGCTTTTCACTGCTTGTGTTTTTGTAATGTGCTTGCTATATAACAGAGATGTCCAAACTAGGGCCTACGGGTAAACTGTTATTTCAAATTTAATGTAACATTTTATTGTTCTTCTACAAAAAAAGCTAACTGAGATTGCATGTTTCAATTTAAATGCTGTCATTTAGTTTAAAATGTACGTACCATCACCTGACGGATAGAGGACAATGCAGAGACTTTGGTGAGCAAATCAAGTCAAAGGAAGATCCTGCTTGACTAGTGTATTCAGCATTGAACTCCACTGTGTTAGAAATGTGATTATGTTTTTTATCCAAGAAGTTATCATTTAAAAAGTTATACTGCGTTAGTTAATACAATTTTAAAGTAGTATTTGCTATTTTCTTTTTTTATTTTTAAATATTGTGAAATAAATTACCCATAGCAACTTTCTTGTAATATAGTTTAGTATGTTTATCTTTGGCCCGCGGCTCTCAATGATATTTGATTTTTTGGTCTTCATAAGGGCACCCCTGCTATTGCTGTATACTGTAGGTGTTTTTGAGTGCTTTGAAACACTTTATAACCCTTTAACTGCCTGCTCTAAGAAATGGTTGACCATATTTTGACTGTTTTAAATAATGGCTGTTAAAGTCATTTTAAAAAAGATTGGTTTAAATAATGGTTTACACACACAGAGCATTGTTGGTTTACAAAAAAATCAAACAAACATGATCCTGTTGCACTACTACAATTGATTTTGGTTTTATTGTAAAAAAAAAACATGTTAAATCAAAATCTGAAATATTTTAAGGCATATTTCAATAAATAAAGATGAGTTGGTATTCAAAAATGTATTTTATTTTATTCTTTTTTTTTAATAAATTGGTCTTACACTTCATATTTTTTAGAGTTTTCATAGTATATATGCAATAATTGCGGCACTGTTACCCTAAACTGACATATCAACTAATTGTTAGCGGTTGATATTTAGAAATTATGGGATGTGTTGAAAACAATGCGTTGAGTGTGTTAACTAGCGACACAGTGAGTTAAGAAATGCATTCCAACATTTTTTTTTCTTGGTGGGGCAGTTAAAGGGATAAATAAAAGGTATTATTATTATTAATTTATTTATTTTTGCCAGATTTATTTATTAACATTTTGTGCAGATACAATATCATATACATACAAAAATAAGTAATACACTGTTCTGTTATTTTACAGCTAAGAACCACTGACCATAAAAACAATATAGTTATTAAATAACACAGTAAATGTAAAAAAATAAATAAATAATAAAATAAATTACAAAAAACAACAACAACAAAAATAAATAATAAAAAAAACTTTTTTCCTCTTCTGCGTCAAGACCAATGGTGTCAATATAATTCAACAAAGGTTTCCATGTTTAGTAAAAAGATTTTAAAGACTCTCTTAATGAAAACCTAATTTTATTCCTCATTATTTTAACAAATCATATGCTTTGTTAAATTATGTTAAGGGTATGTTAATTAATACACATTTTTAGACTGATCACTCTTGACTGTCTTTGTACAGACTTCCAGGTAGCCGTCATGAGTCTTCAATGGACGGCTGTGGCGACATTTCTGTATGCTGAGGTGTTTGCTGTACTACTACTGTGTGTCCCGTTCATCTCCCCAAAACGGTGGGTTTTGCAACACATGCTGAGTTAAAAGTCCTAAGTTGTGTGATTGTAGTAATCTTAAAGGGATAGTTCACCCAAAGTTAAAATGTACACACTATTTACTCACCCTAAAGTGGTCTAAACATTTAACTGTTTCTTTTGCTGAACACAATAAAAAATATTTTGAAGAAAGCTGAAAACCAGTAAGGGTGACACGGTGGCTCAGTGGTTAACCCTGTCACATTACAGCAAGAAGGTCGCTGGTTCCAGTCCAGGCTGGGCTAGTTGGCATTTCTATGTGGAGTTTGCATGTTCTCCCCGTGTTGGAATGGGTTTCCACTAGGTGTTCCGGTTTCCCCCACAGTCCAAAGACATGTGGTACGGGTGAATTGAATAAACTAAATTGGCCGTAGTGTATGTGTGTGAATGTGAGAGTGTATGGATGTTTCCTATTACTGGGTTTCAGCTCCGTTTTACACAGTGTCCGCTGTGTAAAACATATGCTGGATAAGTTGGTGGTTCATTCTGCTGTGGCGACCCCTGATGAATAAAGGGACTAAGCCGAAGTAAAATGAATGAATGAATGAATGAATGAATGAATGAATGAATGAGTGAAAACCAGTAGCCATTGACTTCCATTGTAGGAAACTAAGGCTATGTAAGTCAATGGTTACAGGTTTCCAACATTTTTAAAAATATCTTCTTTTGTGTTTCAAACTCATAAAGGTTTTAAACAAGTAAAGGTTGAGTAAATGATGATGGGATTTTAATTTTTAGTTGAATTTTCCGTTTAATAATGCCTTCAAGTTGGAAATTACTGTAATTTCACCTCTGATCAATTTCTGATCTTTCACAACACTTTTCTTCAACAAACAGCTCTTTCAAGGAAAGCTTTCAAGATTTCCAGTACTGAAATGTGTCCATTTGTTGTGAAATACTTGTTGTTGATGTGTTAAAGTGATCAAACATTAATAACGCTGAGTTGGATGTTTTGATTCCAGGATAATTACATTTTGAGGAGCTCTTTTATTCCGCGAAAATAGGGTCAAATAAGAGCCTTGTGAGAAAATAATTTCTTAATTTAAAGGAATTCGCATGAGACTTCTACCTATTTAACTTGGTAAACAACATTTTCCTTAGAAACACAGAGAGAAACTTCTTGAAGATGTTTGTTTGGTCTCTTTTTTTCACAGTGTGTTGGAAATGTAAGCCTAATGATGTTCTGTGGACTTGTTGAGAAAGATTATCGTTATCTTTTGTGCCCTTTTGCCCTTATTTTTATTAAGATGTTATCTCTGTTGTCTTTATAGATGGAGCAAATTTTTCAAGTCCCGGCTGGTTACTGCCATTACGAGTTATGGAAACACTGCATTCATTGTCATCATTTGTATTCTTGTCTTTCTGCTTATTGGTGAGCTTAATCTCCATTTTTTTTCCATTTAAAAGTCCTCAGAAGTCAATGTTGATCATGAAGAAGATGTTAAATTAAAAATACAACTCACACTATTCTCGCTTGCTACTATTAAATTGCGAAAGCAGGTCATTTAGAAATGATTGCTGTGTTGATGTCATAACACACTCGTTGGCATATTACTATCTCTGTACATAGCCAATTTATTGCACTATTTAGTATTAAGCAACTTGGCAGAGAAGGTTAGTTACAAGAGATCAATAAAATACTCTTGTTTTAAAATAGTTTTTTCCTCAGGGTGAATTGCATTGATAAGAAGTAACAGTAACAATATTTATAATATTATAAAAGATTTTGGTTTTCAAGAACGTTATTGAACTTTTTTTTTTTATCTATGAATCATTCAAAAAATATGTTGAAATTCCCACAAAGAAATTAAGCATCAGAGTGGTTTCATAATAAGCATCTAATAATAATAATAATAATAATAATAATAATAATAATTATAATAAATAAAATACACACAAAAGTTTGGGGTCAGTAGGATTTTTAAATGTTTTAAAACAAGCTGCTTCTGCTCACTAAAGCTGCATTTATTTCATCAATAATACAGTACAGTGAAATGTTATTGCACTATAAAATAACTGTTCAAAAGTAGCTTATCATTTAATTTAATCATTTATTCCAGTGATTTTTAAAGATGAATTTTCATTATTCCAGTCTTCAGTCACATGATCCTTCAGAAATCACTGGAATAATAATAATAATAATAATAATTATTATTGTTATTGTTATTATTAATAATAATCTAATAGTAATAAAAGCAATAATGACTGGAGTAATAACAAATTTCATTACATAAAATTTTAACAATTATTTACAAATTTGTTAACAATTAAATAGTTTTTACATTTAATAAATGCCGCCTTGATGAACAGAATAATTTACTTAAAAAAAAAACATGAGAAAAAAAAGCTGGTACATACACTACTGGTCAAAAGTTTGGGGTGAGTTTTTTTCATGTTTATTTTTTTTATCAAGGCAGCATTTATTAAATTACCATTAATTTATTAAATTACCATTAATAATAAAAATATTATTAATGATAATAACAATAATAATAACTCCTATTAGAGTGATTTCTGAAGGATCATGTGATTCTAAAGACTGGAGTAATGAAGCTGAAAATTCATCATTAAAATAACTAATTATTAAATTAAATGATAAACTACTTTTGAACAGTAATTTTTTAGTGCGATAACATTTTACTATTTTACAATTTGTACTGTATTTTTGATTTAATAATTGCAGCTTTGGTGAGCAGAATAAGCTCATTTTAAAACATTTAAAAATCCTACTTACCCCAGACTTTTGACTGGTAGTGTACGTATATCTATAAGGCATGGGATGATAACTAGTTTCAAGGTTTACAGCGGTTTGGAAAAGTCAAGTTTTGAAAAGTGCAAAAATATTCTGTTTTACTGTTCCTAATGTATATGTAAAGGTTTTTTAAATATGTCTTTTTTATGTTGTAAAGAAATCTGTGTTTTTAAAACTAATGAAGACAGCAGAAGACAATAACTTATTTGAATTAGTTAGCCTGACATGTATTTTGTTCAATGGTTTTTTTTTGTTTTGTTTAGTTTTTTTACCCAGACATTTAAAAGAACTTAATTTAGAGCAGTAATCACAATACCTTGAAACCGTGATATTTTTAATCCAAGGTTATCATACCGTTAAAAACTTTTACCAGCCAATGCCTAATATTTACATATTCAATTCCATTCACCTTTATTTGTATAGCGCTTTTACAATGTAGATTGTGTCAAAGCAGCTTCACATAGAAGATTATAGTAAATTGAAACAGTGTCAGTTCAGTTTTCAGTGTTTAAGTTCAATTCAGTTTAGCTCAGTTCAGTGTGGTTTAATAATCACTACTGAGAGTCCAAACACTGAAAAGCAAATCCATCAATGCGCAGCTCTATAGATCTCGAACCATGCAAGCCAGTGGCGACAGCGGAGAGGGAAAAACTTCACCAATCGGCGAAAGTGAAGAATTAAAAAACCTCGAGAGAAGCCATGCTCAGTTGGGCACGACCATTTTTTTCTATGGCCAAACGTCTTGTGCAGAGCTGCAGTCTAGGCGCTGGAGAAACACATGTTTTTACTGTAAAAAATATCTGTTTCCGTATTTATTGTTATTCACAAGAGTTTTCTGTTTATTTATGGTTGTGAATTGCATTATGGGATGTTGATCTCTGTTCTGTTGACTTTTAATGTTGAAAATTCAACTCTACAGTATAACAAAGTGACTTTTATTGACATTTTGTAGTTTAAAATAATATAAGAAGTAACATATCGGGAAATAAGTCTGTAAAATAACAGAAAATGTACTGGCAGTTTATTACAAGGTTTTTGTTGGTAATATACAACTCCAACCCAGACAATATATCACTAATTATCACTATTAAAATGTTAATAAAAGTCACTTTTTAAAAATGTTTTCGAAGTTGTTGGAAAAAAGATCAAGGTTCAGTAATGCAATTCAAAAGCTTAAACGAATGGGGGGAAATAACACATGAAACATAAAGCATAAAATAAGGAAAACTGCTAATTTGCGGTTATTTTTATAGTGTGTGTGTATATATATTATAGTGTATAATGATATTCACATTAATGAAAAAACTATTATACAATACATATAATATTTGTGACATCCATAAAACATGTCATTTATGTTGTTTTGCTCTGTTTGAACTGGATTTCTGAATGAAAATACAACTAAAGTGTGTTAATGCCTCTACAGATGCATTTAGGGAAGTGAGAAAATACAGCGTGGCAGAGAAAGTGGATCTGAGCAACAATCCTGTGGCCATCGAACACATCCACATGAAGCTGTTCAGAGCCCAGAGGAACGAATACATCGCTGGCTTTGCTCTGCTTCTGTGTTTGTGAGTTGTGATTCCAATCTCTCAGTCATTTTCTGCAGCACTCACTCCCGCAGGACACTTTTATTTCTGTATTTTAACATCCTCAACATGCATGTCTTTGGCACTGGTGAACGTGATCGGTTACAAGGTTTGATTTCTCTTTAGCTGTTGGCTCCCAGCAAATTTTCTGGAACAAGCTTGTAAACAGAATAGAGCTCAGCCACGACTCTGAGAACAGGGTCATGGGGTTTTGCACGTTCCGTTCCAAAGGAGTGCGTTTATAAGAAGATGAGCAAGTTGATTTTAATCGTGTCATATTGCAGCGCATCCTAAAATTACCAGCCAACTGGCTACTAACGTATTTAGGTCATAGACGGAGCATCCCATTTTGGTATATGGGTCAAATTAATCTGTAAATATAAGAAAACGTTTTATTGTTTTTTTTTTAAGTATTGAAATGGCTAGTAGACTTTTGTCCCAAACATGCAGGTTGTTGGATGTTCATTCAGTGTAACAGAATCAAATATTCTTTCTGGAATTATGAAATAATTCTCATCATTGTGCATTCTGTGAGATCGTTGAGGTATGCTGAAGACCAATCGAGTGGTTTATTGTCCATGTATTTATCCAGAAGCAAAGACTGAGCTAGGAACTGAAAAAAAGTCCATTCAAAAAGCATTTCCGTTGTCTGAATAATGTACTGTGATACTTAAATTGTTCTAAATATGCATAACACTTTTTATGGTATATAAACTATTGTTACTGAATAAAGTTTAGTGGGGGTTCTTCAGGCCCGGAGCCAGTCTGTTGAAAGGGGTGGTTATTTTTTCTCCAAAAGCGGACATTTTTGTAGTTATTTGCCTTATTTTCTATTTAGTATGAGATTTAAAGTTCGTAAGAATCAAAACTAACCATATGATTTTGTTAGCTCAGTTTTGTGGTGAAACTGTGCATGCCATTAAGAAAAAAAAAATGTTTACCCTTCTAATCTTTAATTGAAATCTGAAAATGCGCTTAACCAAGCTGGTTCAACTGTCAGTTTTGACAACAAATAGAAATGGTGTGCAGGAGGAGTCTGTTAGGTTGTAATGAGTCTTCTAAAACCCCTTTCCCAATCTTTCTGAATGAAATGCCTTCTTTACTACTCCAATCAGCTCACGGTAGAAAATACAAGTCGCGCACACTGTTTTCTCATTCAATATTCTGTTTCTCTAGGAACTGCGTCACAATAGGAAAAAAATAACGATCGCAGCTTGCGGTTCACGGGGACTTTTAATACTGAATTTATGAGACATTTTAAGCACTATTTTTAGCTGAATTAGCTTGTTGGATGGTCATCATAACCACACTTTTTGATGTACCTAAAATATTTCCTAAATATTTAGATTAAAGAAATATGACAACTATTTTTTTTTAAATACAAACTTATTACATCATAAATCATTAGAAATGTTTTTAATTAAAAAACTGTAGTAATTTATTACACAAATAACAAACTGGCCAGCACATTCAACCTTCTCAGTCAGAATTTGGCCATTTGAATAATACAAAATTAAGACAACAACAACAACAACAACAACAACAATAATAATAATAATAATAATAACAATAACAATAACAATAACAATAATAATAATAATAATAATAATAATAATAATAATAATAACAACAACAACAGTAATTTAGAGCTTCACAACTTTTCTAGCTTGTCTTTATTGCTCATGTCTTTTTTCAAGAATAAGATCCAAGATTTAGAATAAAAGTTACTTGTCTACTGTTTTCTCTATTTAAAAACAAAACCGTAGCGAAAAATGACTTAACTTATGTCAGATGTTTTCTTGCACAGCTTAATGTTGGACTCTTGAAAAATAATTGTTTGCATTGGCTAAAACCGATTAGCTGATTACACCAGGATTCCTCTTGGTCTTAAAGCCTTTTTCGATTGGGGTATTTTTCTTTTTATGATGGCATGACCACCTACATTTCTCCTACTGACATAACTAGAGATCTGTAGGGGACATGTTGTCATAGAGCATACCAAAGCAAGGCTAATATCCATAAATAGCTGTGCTGTTACAAAACACAGATTATGGTTGAATAGTTGTCATTGACATGTTTTTTATTCACTTTCTTTCCTACTACATTAAATTGGTTTGTTCATTCAGTAGTATTTGTGTGGGCATGCTGAATGAATGTTTTCTGAATGGACCCTTTTCACTAGGGTTATAACGGATCATGGTTGATCCGTGATTCATACAGATTACAACTCAAGGTTCATAACATGCGTGACCCGTGGATTAATGCATTTTTTTACTTGTAGATTAATCCTAAATTCCACGTTTATGAAAGCATTTATTCTTTCCTGTGAAATATAATGATGACAGAAGAAGTCGTGGCAGGTTATTCGGGATGTGGTGGGTTTCTTAGGTTATTAAAGGTGTTTTCTGTCACTAGTTTAGTTTAGTTAGAGCATTCAGTGTAAGCTGCATGATTTATCATTAAAAGATTGGGATCTCAACAACCATGCTACATAAATTATATATGATGGTGATTTGCATATATTTATTAATCCATCAAATCGCTGCATTCAAATCTGTTTTTAAAAAACACAAAAATCAAAAAGTCTTATGAGTTTATGACGTTACACACAGTCAAATAACAGAGAAGAACTGGGAGAACAGTTTATAACTTGCATATAACCACTGATGTTTATGGTAAGGATTAAAATCACCGTCATATGAACACTCGATAATGAAAGTTGTAAGCAACAATTACATTATTTAACCATTTAAAGTCAGCCATCAAAAATATGCCACTGAATAATTCTTCAAAAATGATCATCTAGTCAATAACAGAATCATTTATTAAAAATGAGACAAAATAAATATGGGTTGTACAAATTCTAATGTTAGATTTATACATTTAGCGTTATCAGCAGCATTAGTAGTAACATTGAATTTTTTTACAGTATTGATATTTAATTTATACTTATTTTTATTCGGCTGATTATTTCTTAATTTTATATTTAATAAAATGACAGGTTCTAGGTTCTGTTTGTTAAAGCCAAAAGTGTCTTGCAGTACTGTTTTTGTAATTAATAGAAACAAATGACATTTGTCTTCTCCACTTTTCGATTGATCCAAAAAATGGTCCGATCCATGACTAAAACCATAATGTGATCCGAACTGTGAGATTTGTGATCCGTTTTACCACTACCTTTAACAAGACTGCCATGACATGTTTAACGTATATTTTTATAAAGAAAAAACACATATATACATTTATATGTATTTACGTATGTGTTATATCATCTTTGCATCAAATTACATAGAATTACAGCTTATGTGAGGCGTTTCTAATGCAGCATCTATGAGCAGTACAGTAAATTTGACCTTGTTCTTCTGGCTGCCATCTCACACAATTTTCGTCTTTTTTCTGAAAGTCTTTATAACACCATCATAGAGTTTTTCTTTTATTATTTGAGCAAAAAGGATTGTAAAAATGTTTGTGGTACTCTTCCATTCACAGGGCTCTAAGTTTACTAACCATGATGATTTCTGGGGCTGAGAAACCTGGAAATGTGAAAATGGTATACGTTTTTTTTGGTTGTAAAGCCAAAACTCTAAAATTGAACCAAAATATTTTTTTTAATCTGTAACACCTCACCTTAAAGGTCAATGTATACATTAGTAAGTGTGCAGTTTGTACTCAATTTTAGGCCTGGGTGATATGACCTTTTTAAAAAAATCCCAAATTTTTCCACAAAAAAACAATTCTACTCGGGGGTCTTAAAGTCTTAAATTTACTGAAATATTGTTATGAAGGTCTTAAATTATTTTCTTTAATTATTATTCTTAATTTTTCTCTGTCCAAGTAAAGCTTCCCAATTGGGCCGACATCCATCCAATCACCAACAATCCATCTCAAGAAAACCTTTTCTTTTTTTAATATTTAAGTTTTTTTTATTGCAAAGAGATACAAATTACAATAGCTGTAGCCATTTCTCTAAATTAAATTCCCTAATCAAGGAAAGAAAACTAAAAACAGTTACACGATTCCTCATGATAATAACAAAAACATTTCACTTTACATGATGCATTATACTCAGTCAATTTGGACCAAAAGCCAACAAATGTATATTTTTGATTAGTTATGTCATTGTCTCTATATTAAATACACTTCCAGCAATGTTAAACCTGTCATTTGGGGGGGAAAAAAGAAAGAAATATGTTTGGAAAAAGTGTGTACAACTAGAGTTTTCTTGTTTTGACACATTAAAATATGTAGCTAAGATGCCCCGACAGTGCAGGGGAAAAAAAGTGGAGCGACCTGTCACTTGGCTCACAAAATGAGACACAAACCGTGAGGAGACCCATGATTTTATGGTTTACGAAGTTAAAATGCAAAGAAATAAACAGCAAATAATTTAATGCTCTACTACATTTGTCATTCGTAATTTCATATACACATAACCACAATTTGTTCTATCATCTATTATAAAGATAATCGTGTTGATATAAACACTATAAATGAGGAGGACTTCTCTCCTCCTCAATCCCCGGGTCTGAATGCAGACACCGTAGATGGCAATGCAGTCTCTTGCCCTGTCTATTCCAACCATTTACCCTGCCGGTAATCTGGAGGATTTTATACATGTGCGAACACAGCAGAGCGGATAACGGCGATGTCTCAATGGTAACCTGATAATAACGAACTCCACTGATAAAAGACAAAGTCTGCAATTCTCATACAGCTCTCCCGATAAAAATGCTTGCTGCAAACCAACAGCTTTGCTGTATCGGCCCGGACAGCATCGCTGGGAAAACATGCAACAAACCCTGTGGATCATGGAAACAAACACGTACGACCCGTGTCTCACCCAGTCATTGGGTCGCCTAACTTAGCAGGTATGCTTTGCTTTCGTTAAGCACGTGCGCTCATGAATAATTAAGAAACAGGGTCTTCTAATAGGATAAGAAAACTCCGCTATGAATAATAATAATGAGAAACTCTCAAACAAAGTACTTCAGGGTTTCTTGAACTTTTAATAATAGGAACTTTTTCAAGATTATTTATTTTATTATTGTAATTTTTTTAATGAACATGCATTCAGAGTAGGCTTGTGCCGGTATTCGGTAATGCGATAAATCACGGTAATGAATATGCACGATATTGTTATCGCGGGCACTTCAAAATACCGTGAAAAATAATAGATCCGAATTTATATTCTTAGAACGTGCCTTAGCTTATTTTCCATCAACCACTTGGCGGAAAAAGGAACGCTGCCGACAATTTATCCCCCTTTAAAAAAAAAGTCAGAGGTTTGGAAATATTTTGGGTTCCAAAAAAATGCAGAGGGATTGCTGATCGAAGACGGTTTCCCTTTGCACATTCACTTTGATATAATTGCTCAAGCTTACTTTTATATTGTGTATTGTTTTATTTATATTTATTTGTATTTAAATGTTTGAAGTACCTTTAGTTAATTAAAAAGTTATTAAAGTTACTAAGTTGACGAAACTGAAGTTTTTTGTGTTTTTTTACTTGTTTCTCTAGTAAAATTACAATATCGTGATAATACCGTATACCGTGATAAAAGCTCAATCAATTAATCGCAGCATGAAAATGTGATACCGGCACATGCCTAATTCAGAGGTTTATTCAGCTTTATTTAGTATTCTATCAGTTCATTTAAATTACTCACATTAGGCCTGTTGGTTGCATTTTATTGCTTTTATTAGCGCCGAGTTGCTGCATCTGGTAGATTATAGTGCACTGAGCCAGTGTTGGTATTTACAGTAATAAAGGTTTTTTTTTGGGCTGGGTCATGTAATTTATCTGAAAACGTCTGATTTCAACATTAGAACAGTAATACATGGTGTGACGCACAGTTTTACATGCACGTGTCTCACAGTGAATGCGTGAGACGAGAGCCCTGAATTATGCTGTTTTTTGACGGCTGTGTTTGTGCGTCTTTGTTTTTCATTGCATGGAGTGCAACATTTCTCTGAGTTCTTCCCGCCTTGCTGCATGTTGTTTGTGTTGGCTTCACAAAGTGCTTTTCAATGCTTTTTTTTCCTGTTGTTTTTGCATTCAGTGGATGTTGTTGTTTTTCCAGACAGCCCGGATTAGTGTTGACACCTAATGTTGGCACTAAGTAATTAGTTTATTCACAATTGAAAGTGAAAATGCTGAGCCATTAATATTTTGTTTCCATAAAATAATCGCCAATTAGGTCACTAATTTCAGCAGTTAATCTTGCTTGTTGGAGACAGTGGCTGTATTTATAATCCCGAAGTGTGAATGCATTGTATACGTGTGGAGTGAACAGAGAGCAGAAATTGTAACCATATTACAGTAGACATGGAAAGAATCTTATATTACGCCAGTTGGGGGTCCCCTACCACTGTTTCCATTCACAAACCCATCCATGGGTGCTTAAAATCCTGCAACCTGATTGGTCGGTTTGTTGTTGTGCTTCGTACGCAACGTTTGAGAGTCTCCCGACTCTGCATAGTTTTTCCTTACAGGGGTTTCACCATATTTTCTTTGAATGGCATGTTATTTATATCCTGCCGGATGACTACTACATCCATTAGCGATACTACTTCCCTTGACTGCTGGGCTTGAGTGTCGTTTTTGTAATCACATGGACAGCTGCAGGACATGTGATCAAGCAACTGGTGATGGGTATTATATTTAGCCTGTGTTCATGGCATTCTTGCTGGCCAAAAGGCCATGACTCCTGTTACAAAAAGGACCTCTTCCACCTTGGCAGTAAACGTCAAGATGCCACAAAGGTGACTGAAGCAGCGCGTGACAGTTTGACATGTGCTATTGGCGTTTAAGATGCAGTCACCACATGTCTGCAATATACATAGGAATTTTTTGTACTGTGTTTAATGCAGGAAGACAATGGCAAACACTGGTGAAGTAATTGGTTTGTCAGAGAATCTATTTTGAATTAACTCTGTTTGTTTTATTCCTCTGGCACTTCTCAAGATTGATTATTTATATTCGAATCAAGAAAAATGTTGCAGGAATAAATATAGATTGATTCAAGATTTAATATCTGCCATTTTAATCTTGTTTTAATGATGTTCATAAATGTATCTGATATTATGTATTTTGCATTATTTAACATTATAAGTACTAACAAAAACAAATCTGCATTTAAATATGATCAAGCGTTCATAACTCACTTTTTATTGCACAGTTAATTTTGTTTAAATCTCATACAGCAGGCCTTAAAATGAACCTTTTTTCTTGGTAGCTCTGTTGCTCCTAACTTTAAACATTTAGGAGTGTTACGAACCTTTTTATTTAATCAATACAAAAGAATTTATCCTTAAAGGGAACGCAACATAAAGAGTACACACGATGAAGAAGTCTAAATTAATCAATTTATTACAACCAAAACAATCAAATTAATCATGTGTAACAACTAAGAAAGAATGAATAAAGAATCAACAAATATACAACAAATATACAAAACTAACCAAAGACTACACAACCCAACAATTAACAATTCAGATCAAAGTAAGATTTAAGGGAAACAAAACAGTAAATTAAAGAAAATAAAGGCTTGATGGCTGGCTGTGAAGTCTCCTCTTTCTCTCTCTCTCTCCGCTTAATGTTGGTCCATTTTTATAGGCAATTCTCAATGAGCGCAACTCGCCGCAGGTGCGCAAAAGCAGACTCTAGGAAACAAACAGTGAGTGACGTCATGACACACACGCAAGCACAAACAGACAGGCAACAGCCGTAACAAGGAGTACCAGCCAAAATTTTGTTGCACCCACCAATTATGAGCACCTTTAATTTAGTTTTTTTTATTAACAGATTTATTTACAAAAATCAACACTAATCAAAACTTACAAACAAAAAATATGCATGCGCTCACTGGCCCTCCGCGCACTGCTTGGCATGAATAAATCGATAATAACAGTGCTGTTCTCACTGGTCTGATATTGCGCCGATGCTATTGAGATATAACTTATTATTTGCTTACATCATCTTAATAGCAATAACGGTCTTTTCATGAGCTGCAATATTAGTTTAATATTAGTGAATGCAAGCCCTTTTGTGATGGTGTACACGTTGTTGCGTTTTACAAATAGCTGCCACTTACACGGCTGACAGCATCCTGACAATTAAATGAAGGATTAAACAGAACCTCTCATGCTTAAATTGTGTAGATCCAGTGGCAGACACTGTTACCTGCAAACTCCGTCCCACTAGCTAACTAACAGTGAATGGCTTTAGTCATTTTCATAGCTGACTTTAACCCACACGGCAACAACTTTATGCACTCAAATGAATGCTTCCAAATATATTTTGAGGCCGCAAATAAAATTTCAGGTGCATATGCGACCAAAACGATTCAATTTTGAGCCCTGTACAGACTATCAAGAGGGGTCATATTTCACCTGAAAAAAATATTAGTGATTACTCCAATTTTCAGAACCCGTTTGTAGCGTTATTTTCATGCACTCTAAAACTTTTGTCCTTATTTGACCCATGTTGGATTATGACAACCCAACATTTTGTGGGTGTGTTGTATTTTATCACTATTTTACCCAACTCCTGTCTCTCTTTATGTCCATTACAAACATTTTTGTGAACAGTATAGACCTTTTTCTTCGTTGCTGCATCGAGGGCGCCATTGTGACCAACGCCTTCCGCTAAGCTGCTTAAAACTTCCGATAAGAATTGTCATCAGCCAGAGCAGCGTTTCTTAACTGGGTGCTTTCAGTTGCTTATATGAGCGGATAATATAAGATTCTGACGGTATGATAACCTTGGATAAAAATATCACGGTTTCAAGGTATCACAGTATTATGATTACTACTATATAAAGAATATATTCTTTTTAAATGTCTGGGTAAAAAACAAAAACCTTTTCCCCTTTTGAACAGAATACATTTTATTTTGAGAAACATTTAAAATATTTTGGAAGAATAAACATGTCAGGCTAAATGAATTTTATGAAATTCTGCTGTCTTCATTTGTTTCAAAAACAGATTTTTTTTTTAACAATTTAAAACAGCATCTTTAGATATCTTTTCTGCTAAAGATACTGCTGTCCTAAAAAAAAAAACGATTGTCGATGTCCTTAATAGAAAATCGTACACATACCTTTGGAACGGTATTGCAGAAAATGTTGATGGTTTTTTAAAACCTTTACTTTTCCCAACCACGGTAAACCTTAAAAATGGGTATCGTCCCATGCCTAGTGTGTTTTTGTAATGTAAAACTTTAATTTAGAAAAAAAGACGTGTTACTTTTGTCAGGTGCGGTTAAAGTGTGAGAGAAAAACGATCTCCTAATTCAGTGTTTGCCGTCAGATCAGATGCTGAAATACAGCGCCAGTGTTCCCAACCTATACTGTGCTCCACGGATCTTCAATGCACACACACACACACACAAACAATACCTCACTGCATTATAAAGAGTAAACCATATTACTGGCATGAAACTAGCAGATATGTAAGCCATGCAATTTACAAAACTGACCAATAAAGATACGCTACTGATACTCTGCTGGCTGATTTGCATGTTGATTCCAATCGGGAGCCGTTTATGTTTCATTGAGTTAGTTTGTATTGTGTTGTATTTACCACGGTATCTGTTTTTCTGTCATTTCAAAACACCAATCAATGTGTTAGTGGGACAGTACAGTAGGCTAAGTGTGTGTGTTTTTTTTTCTATGTGTGTGTAACATTTTGGTGAATTGCATTTATTTGGGTTGGTTTTATATTGGAAAGACAGAGAAAATGTTGACTTTAGCGATGACAAGGCTTCATTTTAACGGCACAAGATGCCATCTGACAACGTGAAAAAAAATACCATGCAGCAGTTGTTCTCCATCCCATTAGATTGCATTTTTTTAAATAACCAGTTCATGAGGTGGTGCTGATCGACAGCAGTATTAGATCAAAGACGTTAAAAGCAAATAAAATAGATTAAAACTGTCGTTTCCAAGCTGTGCAAATGTGACTGTTTATACGCATCAACTGACGACTGGAAGTTCTTGGCATTCTCCTTGCGCATACACGCAAAGCATAATGGGTAATCTTGCCAATCTATGTTTATTGAAATCTATTTAGGCTGATTTATGCCTTTAATTGTAAACATGCATATAGTTTATCAGCCTTTGGATATTGAACAAATCAATATGTTTTAGTAACCTCAGATGCCCTTGCCACCTCATGCAAAACGTTTGACCAGCATGCGGGCTTCTCTTGCATGTATGCAAGTTGTGGCTCTCCATAGTTAAACCCATCTGCATCTTGCTCACGACAGCTTTTACAAAACCTTGAACCCTTGTGCACATGGAGAAGCAAAGGTGATGCATGCCGTCTTTAGCCTCTGTTTGAAAACACACGGTTCAGATGTCAGTCTGCATTGCTCAGCTTATCTGGGTTTATGAAATTGTAGTTCTTGTAAACTGATTATGTTAATTAAGGAGAAAAGTCAGAAGATAGACTGGCTATAGGCTGGTGAAAACCATGTGATATTTGCGTATGGTCAAGTGGTTGTTACTCATTTGTTTATGCTCATTTTTGTCATGCTGTCTGCTGGTGGTGATTAATACACACATCTATGCTTCCTAGAATTGTCACGCATGCTTCTGGAGTGATGCTGTGTAACACAGTCTCTGATTTCGGGCTGGATCATTTGGAGAGATATTATTGCTGCAGTCTATTTAGACCGGCTAGTATCCTCAGCTCGGTCCCCTTTATTGATTTGCATGCAGAAATGAGTTGTATATTATTTAAATGAAGATAGGTCCTTGCCAAAATTACTCATTACACATTTTCACTGTAGTCTGTGCTATTTGCAGTGGATTTCTGTTTTTGCATGTGTTGCGAGTATTTTTTTTATGCATAACAATCTGAAAACACAATCAAGAAAAAGAAACAATTGAAATAAAGGGTTTTATCATATCCCGAGTCTAACAGCATTCAAGTACAGTAACTGATTGATAAAAATAAAAAAAATTAACCGTTGTTAAAGTTACAAATGGTTCAATTTCTCATGCCTGAATGCTTTTAAAATCATTACATAATCCCAGGTATCAAAAACACATACAGATGATAAATTATAATACAAACTCTATAATACAATCATTGCATATCCTGTGAAACAACGTGAAAAAATATTTTTGGAAATTGTTGCAAATTTATTAAAAATAAAAAAGCTGAAAAAAACACATGTAAATAAGTATTCTCAGCCTTTGCTCAATATTTTGTTGATGCACCTTTGACAGCGATTACAGCCTCAAGTCTTTTTGAATATGATGCCACAAGCTTGGCACACCTTTCTTTGGGGAATTTTAGCCCATTCCTCCTCGCAGTACCTCTCAATCTCTATCAGGTTGGATGGGAAGCGTCGGTGTACATCCGTTTTTAGACCTCTCCAGAGATGTTCAATAGGATTTAGGTCTGGGCTCTGGCTGGGCCACACAAGTACATTCACCGAGTTGTTGTGAAGCCACTCCATTGATATTTTGGTGGTGTGCTTTGGGTCATTGTACTGCTGGAAGATGAACCGTCGCCCCAGTCTGAGGTCAAGAGCACTCTGAAGCAGGTTTTCATTCAGGATGTCTCTGTACATTGCTGCATTCATCTTTCCCTCTATCCTGACTAGTCTTCCAGTTCCTGCTGCTAAAAACCATCCCCACAGCATGATGCTGCCACCACCATGCGTCACTGTAGGGATAGTATTAGCCTGGTGGTGAGCGGTGCCTGGTTTTCTCTAAACGTAACTCCTGACTTCCACCAAAGAGTTCAATTTTAGTCTCATCAGATCAGAGGATTTTGTTTCTTATGGTCTGAGAGTCCTTCGGATGCCTTTTGGCAAATTCCAGGCGGGCACTGGCTTCCGTTTTGCCACTCTACCATACAGGCCTGATTGGTGGATTGCTGCACAGGTGGTTGTCCTTCTGTAAGGTTTTCCTCTCTCCACAGAAGAACGCTGGAGCTCAGACTGAGTGACCATCGGGTTATTGATCAGCTCCCTGACTAAGGCCCTTCTGCCCCTGATTACTCAGCTTAGATGGCCGGCCAGCTGTAGGAAGGCTCCTGCTGGTTCCAAACATCTTCCACTAACTGTTCATTGGAACTTTCAGAGCAGCAGAAATGTTTCTGTAACCTTCCTCATCCTTGTGTCCTGAGACAATCTTGTGTCAGAGGTCTACAGACAATTCCTTTGTCTTCATGCTTGGTTTGTGCTTTGACATGCACTGTCAACCCTGGTACCCTATATAGACAAGTGTATGCCTTTTCAAATAATGTAAAGTCAACTGAATTTACCACAGATGAACTCCAATTAAGCTGCTGAAACATCTCAAGAATGATCAGTGAAAACGGAATGTACCTGAGCTTAAGTTAGAGCTTCACGGTAATTTTCATTTTTTTTTATTTGTATTAAATTTGCAACAATTTAAAAAAATCTTTTTTCCTCATTGTCATTATGGGGTATTGTGTGTAGAATTTTGAAGAAATAAATGAATTTAATCCATTTTGGAATAACATAAAAAATGTGGAAAAGAGAAGTGCTATGAATATGCACCGGATGCACTGTATCCATGCTGAAACGGTATATTGTGGAGCTCTATATACCTTATTTATCCCTATGTATTTTATCGAAATTGTAGAAAAGAAACTATGCTCATTAGACCACAGAATTTGAGCAATCATTCATGATGTCTGGAGCACAGTGTGGAACGAGATGCACAATTAAGTTCAGTGTTTACAGCAGATTTAGGCTTTCAATCAAATCATAATCCTAATATAGACTTCTACATTTTGCTAACACCACTTATTTTGCCAAAATAAGCATCAGTACAATGCAAGATTGCAGCGTAGGCTCTGCTGCGGTGAGCTGTAATGATCAGATGCACACTGACTGTTTAGTAAATGCACTTGTGTCTGATGAGTTCATGTTATTTTTCATCCTCCAGGCTGTTGAGACGTCTGGCCACACTGCTGTCTCAGCAGGCTACACTGATGGCCTCTAATGAAGCCTTCAAAAAGCAGGCAGAGGGAGCAAATGATGCCGCCAAGAAGTACATGGAGGAAAATGAGAAACTGCAGGAGGTGAGAGAGTTGTGCATGACAGTGCCGGTCCGGTAGTAAAGCTTTTTTTATAGGATTCCAGGGGCTTCTGAGAAATGGTAACCTGGTACCTGGTTAATGACCAATAGTGTAATTATAGGAAGCGTTGACAGGACAATTGCAGTGGTGACTTTGATGAAAGGCATACTGAAGGTGCTCTAAATGTCTTTATGCTTTAACCTTTTGATCTTTTGCTTAGAATGTTAACCAAACAAAAACAAAACAAAAAAAAGACCAAACTCGCTTGTTTTTGGATGAAAGTGGAGGTGTTTTTTTTTTAACCCGTTCAAATATTAGACCCAAACTGAATCCATGCACACAGAAATCTGCAGATTGTATTATTATTTTTTTTCTCAAATAGCATTACACTGCACATCACAGATATGATGCACTTGTTGGAAAAAATGAAATTAGAACCCAGTTCAGGAGACTCGTTTTAATCAGAATTTCTTTATTTAGATGTGTTGGTTGTTCTGCAGTCAAACAGCGTCTTCAAGAGGTCTTATAGACTGCAAGTCCAAAACTAGTCTGAAAGTCTGAAACAAGTCTGATTTAAGAGAGAGCTGTCCTGTCTATAATATGTTTTTTGGAGGGGCAGTGTATAGAAAACTGACATGACGATTTTAAGTTGAACCAAAATCTTGTTTTAGGGTCTTGAATAGATCCTAAGGTTTCACTTACCCTGACCAGCTTGAAAGTATCACCCAAAAACAAAGGCACAAGACAGTCGTTGGGACCCTGTCTTAGCATTTGCATCACTTTGGCTCAGCCAGTGCTCAGGAAGAAAAAGGTTAACGCCCTGGCTACTAGACTTTTGAATGAAATGAAATGAATGAAATACCAAAGAATATGACTTTTCAGTTTATATACATGTATAATGTGGTGAAAGCAACAACTTTATGTGTTGTTGAAGACAAATTTTATCCTAAAAGGAATTCCGAACAGAGTGATGTTAAAGGTTTTTTTCAAATATATCAAATATTTTAGACCAGTCTGTCAATCCTGGACCAAAACATGTGTGTGATTTGCTGGGCATTGCTGACACCTATTACAAGTATTACTTCTATCTGGGTGTCTATTGTTATTTCTGTCCATGCATTTAGGATAGGACTCTGTTGTGACGGCCATTGGTAATACTCTTTTTAACAGTCACCAACAGAATCTCATTTTAACCCAATACACACTTCTCCATTTTAAAAACTTTTTGCGGCTAATCACAGCTGTGTTTGGTCTTATCCATTGTGGTGAATAACTTTCGACTCTTTTGTTTTTAAAGTCATATTTATACCCTTGTGAAGCTGGTTGAACAATGATCTGTTCATACCAGGTGTACTATGCAATGGAAAATACCTAAAAGATATTTTGCTCAGGTGAGTTAATCAGAGCCAATTATTGTTGCATACACATTTAACCAAAATGTCTGTGTTTTTTGATGAACTGTGCAATGTTTACAATTGTTTTATCAAAGGTTAAACAGTAATAAATTTTCCCACATATTTATGAAGGGTGCTAATATTAGTGAAGGGCCCTGAAGTAAACATCTGCCCGAAAATGACTGATCTGTCATTTATTTATCTGACTAACACAAGTTGGTAAGCTGATCTAGTTCTCCAGACTAGAGTGTGAGAATGAATAAGCCATGACAGAATGATCATTTGTGGATGAATTGTTCCTTCAATGACTGGTGACTTGTTTGTGTGTGTGGTCTCATGTCACAGTCTCTTGTGCATCAGTTTGGTTTGTTAGGTATTCTCCATCTTTCAGTCCTCGGAACTGTTGCTCATCAATATCAGGGTATTGTAAACTTTTACCTCTAGAGGGCAGAGTATAACATGACCAGAAACGGGTTTGCAGACTATATTTGGCAGCATCCAAAATGAGCACTCTCCTAATGGCAAAATGCTAGTCAGAGAGTTAATTTAGATAAAATGATGAGTTTTCTGATTATTATTATAATTAAAATTATTATAATAATAATAATAATTATTATTATTATTATTAATATAATTATTATTATGATTTTTTATTATTTATTTTTTATCACTATTATTATTATTATAACTCAGATTATTATTATTATTATTATTATTATTATTATTATTATTATTATTATCCCTATTATCCCTATTATTATTATTATTAATAATATTCTTTTTATCATTATTATTATTATTATTATTATTATTATTATTATTATTATTATCATCACTATTACTATACTATTATTGCTAGAAGTAGAGGTAGTTGTATTTTTAGTAGTAGTATTTTTCATGTTGGTAAGAAATATAAATAGCCATTAGATGACAATAATAATCATCTGTTTTTATTTAATCTAAAATAGAAATGAAATAAAATTGTGAAATAAAATATATGTAGTAAGTTGTGATTATATTAATATAAAATTATTATGATTAAAAGAAAAATTATTTAAAAAGCAATATAATTATGAAACAAAGTATTATTACAATTCTAAAATAACACGTATATGTTTTATATTGTACAATATTTATTTTTTGTTGTGCAGAACTGAATTTTCTTAATCATTACACTTCAGTGTCTCATGATAATTCAGAAAACTGTCTACTGTGATGATTTGTCAATCAAGCATTGTTTTCTGATAATTATCAATTTTCAAAATTACTTAAAAGGCTTTATTGTCAGTTTTTTATGCATTTGTGATGGGGAAAAAGTATTCATTTATTTAAAAAAATACTGACCCAAACTTAATGATTGTATATCATTAAGTATTATGTATACTAGTTTATGTATTTATGGTAATTGTATTGTTTCTAGCAATGGCAAATAATTATAATATGTAAATGTTTCTGGAAGTGGGTAGGAATTGAGACTAGCTGACTAAACACTCCTTATTAATAAAAAAAATCTATTAAATTTTTTTGTAACTTTTGTTTAACAAAGGCTACATTACAAATTACACATCTCTAGTAGAAAAAGGTGAAGTATTGCAAATTAGAAAATGTAAAAGTAGAAAGCAAAACGTTTGTTCTAAAAATAAACTGTTCTACACTACCTGACAAAAGTCTTGTCGTCGATCCTTGTAAGCGCAAAAAATAATAACTTGACTTCTAGTTGATCATTTTGAAAAGTGGCAGAAACTAGATTTAGCAAGAGAATCATCTGTTGAACTGCACCCCAATCATCTCAAATACTACCGAAGACCTATTGGAACCTGCATGGACCCAAGAAGAAGAAATCAGTCAAGTTAGGTGAAGGAAAAATCATGGTTTGGGGACACATTCAGTATGGGGTCGTGTGAGAGATCTACAGAGAGGATGACAACATCAACAGCCTGAGGTATCAAGACATTTGTGCTGCCCATTACATTAAAAACCACAGGGGAGGGCAAATTCTTCAGCAGGATAGTGCTCACTCTCATACTTTAGCCTCCACATCAAAGTTCCTGAAAGCAAAGAAGGTCAATGTGCTCCAGAATTGCCCAGCCCAGTTAACAGACATGAACATTGAGCATGTCTGGGGTGAGATGGAGGAAGCATTAAAGATGAATCCAAAGAATCTTGATGAACTCTGGAAGTCCTGCAAGAACGCTTTCTTAATACTGTACATAATTTCTGTACATAAAAGTGACAAGACTTTTGTCTAAACAAAGTCGGACCTTACTGTCCTAGTTAAATAATTAAAAATCAAGACATGATTATATTGTATTTTGGTAAAATAAGCGTAATCTAGAGGCCTTTGCCTTTCATATAAGCCACTTCTGATACCAAATGATCAAGTCAAGTTATTATTTGTTGTTCATAAAACTGGAATAGGCGACAAGACTTTTGTCAGGTAGTGTAGCTATACTTTTAACATTAAACTTTATAATTAACAAAGAGGACATCTTAAAATATGGCTAGTAACCAAAAAGGTTGGGTTCAGAGGTTTTGATTTAGTTGAGGTTTGGCTTAGTAACTGACAGGTTGAAGATTATTGATTTATCTTTCGATTTGGCCTTAAGGGAAGTAAACCTATTTGCATCTGATGGACTTCCAGGGAAATTCAAGGGAATTGCCAACCGCATCTGTTAGATAATCTGATAGTGTAAACGGGAACTATAGTCCCATAGATCAGTTCCACATTGGCAGGACTTTTTAAATGCAGTGAAAGAAAAAAGTTCTGAGTGTTCTGTTTGATTTATAATAATGTTAAATAACGTTCAGACTGCAGATAATAGCACACTATCAGAAAAAAGCTGATGACACTCGTCTGCTTGTCACAGACTTGACATCATACAGTTCAGTCATGGCTATATTTCAATGATTGGTTATTGCACTGAATTATATTCAGTCTGTGGTCCCCAAGTAGAGTTTTTTTTACAACATGCCATCAAATGATTCTTGTTAGAAATAAAACAAAAGCACTAGTTTGTATTTTAGTAGTGCATTTGTCATAATTGTTTATTTATTTAATTTAAACGTAGCATTAAATACTACTTATTTCAGTTTTATTGTTAGTAATTTTAATACATCAGCTTTCAGATAGTAGCCAGTCCAGCATCAGCAGTTTGTTTGCTGCTTTTTAAGTACATTTCTCATCTAATATTCCATCTTAATATTTGGTCAATGAGTTGTAATTGGTCTTCTGTCTCATATTGACATTCTGAATTGCCATCGATCTCTTCTTCCTTGCATATAATTATCCGCGCTGACAAACCTCACCATTAATATACCCATATTGATCCTTCAAACCAAAAGAGAAAAGTCTGAGAGCACTGATTATCATGAAAACTATGCACTGCACTGCTATTTCAAATACACATAGACATCACCTTTATGGATATAGGACATTATATACCGTATAACTGCAGGTTAACTGTGTTTATTGTCCATCCTCTACTCCTTGACTTTTCTAATTTGGACTGTAATGTAGCAATAATGTGACCTTTTGTAAAGCTACTTTTAAAGGATAATTATTGTGAAAAGCACTATATGAGTAAGCTTGAGTTGTTTCTTTTTCTTTGTTTCTTTTAAATGTACAGTTGAAGTCAGAATTATTAGCTCCCCTGTATATTTTTTCCTTAATTTCTGTTTAACTGAAAGATTTTTTTCAACACATTTCTAAGCATAATAGTTTTAATAACTAATTTGTAATAACAGATTTTTTTAAAAGTCTTTGCCATGATGACACTACATACTTTTACATATCTATATTTTACTAGAAATGACATTTTAATGCTTAACTAGGTTAATTAGCCAAGTCAGAGTAACTAAAAAAGTTCCTGAAAGCAAAGAAGGTCAAGGCGCTTTAGGATTGGCCTGCCCAGTCACCAGAATGAACATTATTGAGCATGTCTGGGGTAAGATGGAGGAGGCATTGAAGATCCAAAGAATCTTGATGAACTCTGGGAGTCCTGCAAGAACGCTTTCTTTGCCATTCCAAATGACTTTATTAATAAGTGATTTGAGTCATTGCAGAGATGTATTGATGCAGTCCTCCAAGCTCATGGGAGTCATACACAATATTAATTCTTCTTCCACTGCACCATGACTTTATATTCTATACTAGGGATGCTCCAATCAGAATTTTTGCAGCCTATACGGAGTATTGATTCCTTGTCATAGTAATCGGACAATACCAAATACCGATTCTAATGCTTCAAGTTTTATAATGCATAAGGCACATTTTCCCTCTAAGTATGATACTTATCAAGTGGAGATCTCATCTTATCTAAAGTTAATAAATTAAGGATGTTGCATTTAATACTTTAAACACGTCTCTTATGGCCAGACAGAGTCTGCTGATATTTGTAGCTATTTCTGCGAATCTGCGAATTTATGAGGAATGATTTTGGTAGTATCATTACTAAAACTCAATGTATGAAATAAAAAAATAATACCTTTAATAACCTTTATTTAATGTTTGTAATGCAAATCCAACTAGATCCACTTATTTGGTAAACAAAGCAAGTCTCTCATATAATATATCTGCTAAAAGACAGAGAATATTACTTCATATACTGTATTGTAAATAAATCATATGAACATTTTCATATTTGTTAATAATATCACTGAAATAAATTAAAAAACTGAATAAATTTAAGCTACACACATTTACACAAACAAATAAATGGACTCAATGATGGGCTAAAAATCTGTGGATTTCTGCGCGTGCAGATTCCGTGTGGGCGTACTTACAACCATTAAGGTGTGAACATGTCATGGCCAGAAGTAGCTTTACAGAAAATAAAATAACACGGATATAAAATTTGGTAAAAATTACAATCGCTCCGCTCGTGTCACAACAGCTCAAAACACAGTAAATACAATGGTTGCACTTGCAACAAATAGAGCATCACTTACACAAGTCGTACCAACAGGCCCCACCCCATCAGTATATATTTAAGCTGTTGTGATGCGAGTAAATCAATCGTTCACGCCTCCACACATCATTTACCTCCTCACGTGTTGTGGCTGCTGTAGGCTAGCACATTTGTGTCTTCCTCTGCTTGTAAACTCAAAAATAAACACCTGTAATTGGTTCATGAGATCAGCCAGGTTGGCAAGTACCTATCAAGTCATTAATTGTGATTATCGGCCGATACCGATCCTCGGTCGTTTAATCGGAGCATCCCTATTCTATACGGTATATTATTGAGACTTTTGTCTAAGTAAAGTCAGACCTTAAGGTCCTAGTTAAATAATTAAAAATTAAGGCATGATCATATTTTATTCTGGTAAAATAAGCATAATCTAGAGGCCTTTGCCTTTCATATAAGCCACTTCTGATACCAAATGATCAACTAGAAGTCAAGTTATTATTTGTTGTTCCTAAAACTTGGATAGGCGACAACTTTTGTCAGGTAGTGTAGAAATACTTCTAACATTAAGTTATTGACAGTACATAATATTTTACAAGACATTTTTCAAGATATTAGTATTAAAATGACTTTTTAAGGCTTAACTAGGTTAATTAGGCAGGTTAGGGTAATTAGGAAAGTCACTGTATAACAATAGTTTGGTCTGTAGACAATCAGAAAAAAATATTGCTTAAGCAGGATAATAACATTGACCTTAAAATGGTTTTAAAAATTAAAAACTGCTTTTATTATAGCCGAAATAAAACAAATAAGGCTTTCTCCAGATGAAATTATATAGTAAATGCTGTAAAAATTTCTTTGCTCTATTAATCCTCATTTGGGAAATATAAAAAAATCACAGGAGGGCCAATAATTGTTAGTTCAACTGTATATCTAGTTAATTGTTAAATCCTGGACACAGCATGCTCTGTGTTGTAGTCTGTTAGTATGTTGATGCCCGAGTGTGGAGAATGCAGGGATAGATCAGCAGCGCGTGGCTCAATTACAGTGCTGACGTGCAGTAAGTCACCGCATTGATCTTTGCATGCAGTCTCACACCATGGCACACGTGGGTTATCACACACATACACACTCGCATGCCACCATAATTCACGTCTGTCAAATGGTGTAGCGCCACCATAAACAAGAGCACAAGCCGTACTGAATGACAGATGGTGGAATATTTCAATTTAGTAAATGAAGTTTGACTCTAACAGAATGAGGCCTGTAAATCTCAGCGCTGTGCTGCAGTGTTTCTCTGGAACGTTGTGTCCTTCTGGAGGGCGAGATGACCTGACTGGCCTTTATGATAGTTTTTTTTTCTGCAGTTATTATTGATATGTTGATATTAACAGAGTTGTGCTCTGAGGTAAAGAGGTGAGAATGGTGCGTGACCTGCTAAAGGTGCTTTATTGTTTCCTTATCTCCTACCCCTTTCCCACCAGCATTTACTGGATTCTAGCTCTGTCAACTTTTAACCCTTGTATGCTATTGAAATTGACTACCCTTTCGTTATGTTGGTAGCTGTTTTTTTCCCCATTGACTTCCATTATAATGACATTTGACACCATAAAATCATGCATTTTTGATTGTTGGTGTTTTTCTCTGTTGGGAAGAGGTCAAACTTTAAAATTTTACTGTTGATCATCAGTTGGTACAATTACCTCTTTAGAAAGGCATGTGCAAAAAGGTTTCCGACATTTATATGGAGTAAACCAGTAAATTATAGTGCGTAAACAGTAAATGTGAGTGCGTAAATGCACACTTGCTATAATTACTGTGTTCTGAGAGCTGAGGTGCTCATTTTTTATTTTCTCAAACACATCATGGTAAGCGCACATAGGTCTCACACTCACACACACTATACTCCAGATAACCATGTAATTTTAAGCCAGAAGCTAATCTTATTTAACTAATCTTAGCTAATCAACTGATGACTAACAGTAAAAGTTACAAATTTAATCTCTTCCCAACAGTGAAAAACCTCTCCCCATAAAAATTTATGTTTTTTCAAGAAATAATACATATAAGTCTTTCCACGTGCAGGGTTGAGGGAAGTTCTAGTAACCAGGTTTTAAGTAGGGCTTTGACTTTTTATTCCACACACAAATAATAATAATTATTATTATTATTATTTATATTATTATTTATTTTTATTTATTTATTTTTTATTATTATTATTATTATTGTTGTTGTTGTTGTTGTTGTTGTTGTTATTTAATCGTTACATTTTAAATGGGATTAAGGCCAATTTTTCCTCTGGGCTTTTCGGCATTTTTAACATTATTATAGTTTTTAACTTTTAACTTTAACTAAAACTTTAACTTGTTTTTACCATTTTATTCCAACCTCCAGTTTAGTTTTCTTTATACTTGGGTTAAATACAAGGTTCAAATATAGACATCTATATAATCAAATCTACAAAGGTGACTTCACATGGAAAGTGTTTGTTTAAATGTTTGAAATAACTTTTGTGAAAATAAATTGTCCAATTATACGACCTGCACTTTTACATTGAAAAAGTGTGCTAAATAAAATCTAAAATATTTATTATTAAATATATATTAAATGAGAAAAACTACTGATGTAAAGTAAAGTGGGAATAAATTAATTAGTGGAATCAATGGTATAATCAATTTAATTTCAACAACAGTCAATAATTTTATGGTGTCATGGCTTTTCAATCAAAAAATGTCTTTATAATGGAAGTCAATGGGGCAAAAACAGACACCAACATAATGAAAGGGTAGTAAATTTGCCCAGAGTGTTTTGTTGTTTTTTTTTTTTTACTTTTTCAAAGCATTTAAAAATATATATATATATGCATCAAAATAAGATTTGTAACCAAAAATCATTTCATTTGCTGAAATGCAGAGACAGTTGTAGCCAAATTGAGACTCAGGCCCTGTTTACACGAATTTATTTTAGTTTTAAAACAACATTTTAGAATGAAGACAATTCGCATCCACACTGGCATTTCTGAACAACTCTCCGTCCACACTATACTGCTGAAAACGCCCATCACGTGACCACACACACACTCTGGCATGCACCGCAGCAATGAGAGCTGTGCACATCAGACTGTTCATTAAGGATCTACCGCTGGATCTAATCTCACTATTTTTGTTAAACGTGATATTTAATTCATCTATCCTCTATCTAATGACATATTCCCTGACTTTGGTCTTTCAAATCTATCACATGTTCTCAGGTAACGTGTTTTGGCTGAGCTCAAAGATAAGTTAATATATTAATTTATGTAACCACATACACTGATTCTGCACTTTTGACTGATTGCTCGCATTCATTTCCACATTGTATAAACTTATTGTACGTTATACGTTTATAATGGCCATTATTGATTATTAAAACTGATATTCAGTAAAAGAGAGGGCATGTTTCATATTGTTCAATGAAATTGAAAGGAGGCAGTTATGTTATAGGCTCCGTTTTGTTATAAATATGCATACAGTGAAGATGACAGTCATATAAATATGACGCCTCAACATTTTTGGTGTCTGTTAAGTTAATATCAGAATGAAAATAGGCAGTTCCTTATATCAGGTTTTCATTTTATTGTTAAGAAAGTGAAACCGCGTAGCCAGTGTGATGTGAATGAGGTTATAAAGTACACTGTTCCCTTTGAAGATTTACGCAACGTGTCCTTGAGAGTTTGTTTTCCATATCAAACAAACTTATTGTGAAGTCTGAACTTTCAAGGAGAGGATGCAAGACTGAACTGTGTGTAGGCTACTTAATATTGAGGAAAAAGCCCCAATCAGATAGGACAATGTCTGCAGCCCCGCCTTCGTTTTCAGATGTCTCCTTTTCCCCCATCCACAATGAGATAGAGCATCAGCGTTTTAAAATGAAAACGGCCTCTTCAGCGTTTTCAAAAAGCTCTGTTTTCGGCGCTCAAACTCTGGCGTACTGTGGAGGGAAAGCGTAACCGTAGCAAAACTTATGCGTTTTTAAACTAAAACGTATTATGTAAACGGGGCCTCAAAGTCACCCCCGATTGGATGAAAACATCCCCAACTGCAAGAGAGTGCTCGCTGCAGAGCCACTTGGGTGGAGCTCACTTCTAATGAGGGGGGGCTGTTTTAATGCGTACGTCCACCCCAACCAATGACGCCACTTGTAGAAGAAGAGCACCATGTGGCTCTGCAGTTAGTACCACTTGCAAACAGCACACAAGGTTTAATGTTGGAAATTCAGCTCTGCTGTTTAACAGTGACTTTTTCGAGATTTCTAGTAGTTTATGATATAAATAAATATTATAAATAGAAATAAGTCCACACAATAACAAAAATTCTGGGAGCATTTTTTATTTTGGAAGCATACTGTTATTATTCAAAAAGGTAATGATTCACACTCATTAAGTAATTGCTTCGTACTGTTTTTCTTTTTACATTCTTCAGGTGATTTAAAGACACAAACGTTTCGGCACAATGCCTTCCTCAGTATGTGACACAGTCCTCTCACTCCACTCTTTTTATCCCACAGTCAATCACAATGCATCATTAATTAGACGGCCACTCTCATTTTCATTTCATTATTCCATGATTAATCGCACAAGAACTATCTATCTTCACACTTCAAACATCATTCCATAGAGAAACTGTATATCAATTATTATCATTTGCCAAGGTTTACATCAATACAATGAAAATCCAACAGCTAACATTGAAAAATATTACATTTGAGAGTCTCTCGATGATTAAAAACAATCTTACCTATCTAATCCATTTACCCTCACCTTTAAAACCATCATTTCACAGGAAAAATTGTATATTTACATCAATACAATGAAATTCCGACAGTCCAAAACATACAATACATTAAATGTATTTTTTTATCAATCATCTAGACGGCAACTCGATGTTTCGAACTCGAACATCTCTTTTTCATTTCAGTATATCATCAACCACACAGAAAAATACCTTTGCCTTCAAAGCATACTGCATGCATACTGTTACACATTTTTTGACCCACCCACACAATACAGTATATCACTTTAAACTAGTAAATGTCAGTATGTCAGTTTTTAAGAAATGTTTTAACATCAAAGTTCTCAGAGGAGAGGTCAAAGTCTCATAATTCAATTTGAAATCATTAATAAACGATAAAAAAATGTAAGTCACAAAATACTGTTAATAAAGATAAATTTTAATGTTGCTATTAATTTGTGAATCTACATCAACAACCAAACTCAGTGAATCCAACATGATTGTGCAACTTGATGGAATTTGTATAGACTGAGATTACAAGCAAGAATAACGTTTTTAGCTGTCATTAAAATAAATAAATAAATGAAAAAGGCGGTCAATAGTTTGTCAAAGTTTTTTGGTCCCCTTGGTCAAAAGTTTCTGTATCTGTTCAGGATCACTCTGTTTTCCATTACTGGTCCCCAGGCAAATGTTGGAGCGGTCTCACACTTAATCAAGTGTGAATAAGGTCATGAATTTTGCAAGATTCTGCTTCATAAAGTGTGGTTATATTGCTGCTATTAGTCATGTCAAATAGTTTTTTAATAATGCATAATGCTATTAGCTGGCTCCTTCGGTAATAAGGGACTGATGGGGTTTTGTGTGGGTTTGGTGGTTGAAATGTTCTATACTTTGAAGATGTTATTTTTAGCTCACTTATAGCATTAATCAAAATGAATTTATTTATTTTTTGTTGTTGTAATTTTTGTTCTCGTAAATTGTTTAATAAACTGGTGGTCTTTGCCAAGTGCTTTCAACAAAATTAATAGATTAATTTATTCATATGCTAATAAGAAAATGTATTTTATTAAATTTTTTATTATGCGCATGGTTTTCTTAGAAATCATTCTTTTACTTTCTTTTGCTATCGTGACCAAAAAATGTACATCTCCCCTTTACAGGAAGCAATGCATAGATTCTTAATTTTAAATAAACGGCAGGGTAGGGTTGCACGATTCTGGCTAAAATTAGATTTTTTTTTGCTTAAAATCAAAATTACAATTTTTCTCATGATTCTGTTGATGTACGGCACATGTCATGTCAAAAAACATGCAAATCATACTTCCTGCACGGCTCCCAAACGATCGCTCTGTGCAACAAACTGAATGTTATTTACAACTTTATTACCTGTTGTTCACAGTCTATACAGGTTCTGTTTACTAAAGTATACATCATTCGCGGGCTAACGATTCGCTAACAATTTGCGAAAGAAACATCTTTCTCTGTTTGTTTACTACTCAGAGGCGGTCTGTCCTATATAAGGCCTATATAATAATAATAATAATAATGTAGGTCTATAGTTTGCCGCCAATCTTCTTTGACCAAAGATAGCCATTTGCGAGCAGCACCTGGTTTGCATGATTGTTTCCAAGCTACTGTAGGCCTAAATAATAATAATAATAATAATAATAATAATTATTATTATTATTATTATTATTATTATTATTATTATTATTATTATTATTAAGACTAATGTGCAATAACTATAATGTTTTTATATTTTATATAAAGTATAAATATAAAAAATAAATACATTTAAAGATATGGTACATTATATGTAAACAAATCTAAACTATTATATAGGCTACAAGCTGAATAAAGGCACCTTGTCAGAGCTTTACATTGTGTACGTCAAAGGCGCAATGAATGAAAGCCTGATAACTGATCAAATGACAGAATATGTAAACTTAGTTTATTTATATATATATATATATATATATATATATATATATATATATATATATATAATTAAATAATAATAATTAAAAGCCTGGAAATGGTCTGCAGAGGGCTCTTGTTTTGAGGGCTACCTTGATTATCATGAGCTTAGATTTGGTTGACCAATCAGAGGAAAATGGGCTTTTCAGCATCACCCACATGTGTATAATGAATTTTAAAGTCGTTTTTCCATTTTCCTACCCTAAATAAAAGAAGAAAAAAAAAAACGAAAATTGAGCCAAAATCTAGTTTTTTAATTTTTTTGTGAGCAAAAGAAAAACCAAAAAACGGACGTTTTCTTAATTTACTTTTTTTTTTTTTTTTTTTTTTTTTTTTTTTAAACGGATATGAAATGGATGGAACATACCCTGATTCACAGTGCTGAGCAACGTATATCAAACAATGTGAAGACTTGTGTTACCGCCTTCATGCTTCTCCCAAACTTGAAAATATAATTGGCTGAATTGTAGAGATGCTGGCTTAGGATTTGTGTGGGGGGTTGAATCGAGATCGATATTCAGTTAATCTAGCAGCTATACAGCAAGGTGAAAAATTGTCCCATTGCATACATGAAGGGGTCATTATTGCTTGCACATTACCCAGCTATCTGCTCTGTGTCCCATTTAAGTTTAGTCTTTTCATACACTTCAGTTGTATTTGAACTCTCTTTTACTGTATCTGCAGGAAACATCATCCAAAACATCATCTGACCCAGATCTAGTTTTTTTCTTTCTCTCCAGAGGCAAGAAAACATCTTTCTCTTGTTTGACGTGATTTAAAAGTCTCCCCTGTGTTTGTTTCCTTGTCTGGGTCACTTGGAAAGGGCTCATTTCTGAACGTCCATGTCCCTCGAGTCGCATACCTTGAGCTGTTAAGCACTCAAATATTCACTCAGGCAGGTATTAATGATTTGTCTAACATGTACAGGGAGTCTTTCACGGTATGAGAAACTTGCATGACCCTTAACAACTTTACAGCGATGCTCCTTGTGCTGTTGTGTGTTAATTTGTAAGCAGAACAAGAGTACATTATGTTTTTATGCATGTGCTCTTTGGGAAAATGTGCCCTGGTGTACATTTTTGAGAACTAAGAAATATGTGCTCACTAGTACTTATGGTTGCGACAAATTATATGGGGTGTTACCGCTGACTTGGTTGGGTTAAGTTTAGGGTAGGGGTGTGTGGATGAGTCTATATCAAGCTGATATATTATGCACGACGACAAGCCAATTGGCTTCTCTCACGGATGTGCACGAGAAGGATATTGAAATTTCCAGAAATGTCTACATCGGCCTCTGAAAACATGCCCCAGTAATGTATTTGAGATTTTCAAAAATGTACACCATGCCCTCTACTGGGGTTGTGAAAACAAAAACTGCATAAAAAATGTAGTCCAGGGTATATATTTTTCAGTTCTCAGAAATGTAGTCCTGGGCACAAATTTTCAATGAGTTTTAAACTATTTTAGGGTTCAATAATGACCCTATGAAATCCAAAATATGTGGTGTTTAGTTAAACCACAGTAGTTGGTTTTTCTTCAGTCATTAAAGGCAAGACACTGCAGGTGACAAGGGTAAATAAAACTTAATGGTTTAACTATACTTCCTAGTTTATAGGGGAATCACCAACCTACGTCACACATAACGTCACACGAGTTCAGCTGTGCATACCAGTTGCAATAGCAAACATGTCGTGTTGTGCGGTAGGATGCCAAAATCAAATTAAAACGTACATTTTAACGTACACCATTCAGCTTTTAATGCCAACCGCAGATGTCTTTGGCTAACAGGGAGCTGAATGGAGTGAGGACCTAATTAAAAATGCTTGAATCTGCAGTTCTCATTTTATATCAGGTAAGTTCACGCTATGCTGAATCATACACATTACTCGTTTTTGATTGCATCATTGATTTCAGCAAAAACTGTTAAATATGGTGAATTAAACAGCAGACACTGAATGCTTAGAATAAAATATAAAAATGTATGTTTACATACCCTGCTATACAGGTGGCGTTCGCTGTCAGAATGCTGTTGTTTTGCTTGTTGATGATTACCCAGGCCTTGTACAGCTCCGTCTTCTTTCCTTGTCTTTGGCTAGGCAGAACCTCGGTTTTTAGCACTGCATAGTTTTGAATCTGGTAATCATGGAACATTATTTCTTACACATGACCACACAGAACAACATTGTTGGCATCCAAAGACTTGTAGGCCTTTAACTTCTCTCTTGTAAAATCACTTGTAGTTTCAATGAGATGGTTCATTATTTCGGGCTGGATGCTTGGCCATTTTATCTTATCCAATATCTAACTTTAACATTAATTTAGCCGAATAACTGTGCATATCACTGGGTGACAAGCTGTTATAATATGCTGAAAGCATTATGTAAATAATGTATATAATTTGTAATCAGTATAACTTATCTCTAATACAACAACAAACTCTGTACCGCATCGGATGTCATTCCCTTGCTGTAAATGTTTGCGCTCACGTTTTTTTTCTGTAAACTAGCTGCGCGCGCATCCTGAATGTTTACAAACTGGTAATTCGTCTATAGAATACATTAAAAACATTTTTTGTATTACATTTTTACATGTTGTTTTTGTTTGCATATGAGGTATTATTTAAGTAAACACACTGATTTGAATATACTTTTCCTCACTCCATAATTAAAAAATACTGCCAAATGGCCAGAAAAAAAACTCCTTTTAAGAAAATGGCCTTTAAAATGTGTAGATCTGAACAGACAAATTGATAGTGTGACAAAATAAACACTTAAAGCCATTAACACTTTATATCAAAACCCCCCAAAAGATTACATTTTTAATTTAAAGTGTTCTTGATACAGGGTTACTATTCATTAAACTAATACAATAAGTACAATAATTACATGTACCTACTGTATGGTTAGGTTTAGGGGTAAGTTGCATGTAATTATGCATAATTAATTTTATTTACTACAGTAAATACATGGAATACGTGCAACAAGTATGCCTTAAAATAGTGTTATCGGCCAAAATCTAAAATAGCTTGAAAAAAAAAGTTTTTGGCTGCAGACTCACCTTAACACTCACACACTGTTTCCTCTTGGAAAACAGAAATACTGATGGCCTCTTGGTTTTGAGATTTGCTGTTGTTTTCCAAAATTTTGTTGAAATATTAACCATTTTTAGCTGTATTTACAGCGGATGGTTCCTGATTAACGGGATCTCCTAAGCTAATGACATGGATAGAGATTATTTATAAACCTTATTTTAACAGCATTGTGATCCCTGAAAAGTAGAGCATCTTTTTGTCACCTTAACTTATCATGTCAATGAATGGCCTGTAGATGGTTTTCTTTTTTTTTTTTTCCCATGAGGAGTTGAGCCAACAGGACAGTGGTTTAGCTTTTCAGGGAATTGTTTTGGCAGGTCTTCCAGCTGCAGGTTTGGATTTATTTTAGCTGAAATATCTTTCTGTGTTTACGACACATTTTATGTGTGTGATGTGACATTTTTCAGGATGAAGCAGGATATTTGTTAAAATGCAGAATGGGGCTTGATTTTTGTTACAGAAAAATTTAATCTTACAAAACTTTATGTTGTGAAATCTTTGCTGAAAATGAAATTATAAATGTAAAAATATTTTTTGCTATATTTTTTTTTTTCTAAATTAAAAATTAAGTTTATGTTGATAATAATAAAACCACTTCAGTTTGTATAAAATAAATACAATTATATAGATGTATTAGGGGAAAAAAATTAAATTGCTAAAAACACAACTACATATCCATTTATCTATTGATCGATTGTTCATTCTATTGTTTGTTCGTTCATTTTATTGTTTGTTTGTTTGTTCGTTTTAATATTTGTTTGTTCGTTTTATCATTTGTTTGTTCTATCATTTGCTCATTCGTTCAATTGGTTGTTCATTTGTTTTATCGTTTGTTTGTTCTGTGGTTTGTTTGTTTGTTCTTTTCATCATTTGTTTGTTCTTTTCATCATTTGTTTGTTCGCTCTGTCATTTATGTTCATTTTATCATTTGTTTGTTCTTTTCATCGTTTGTTTGTTCATTTTATCATTTGTTTGTTCTTTTCATCGTTTGTTTGTTCATTTTATCATTTGTTTGTTCGTTTTATCATTTATTATATCGTTTGTTCTATTGTTTGTTTGTTTGTTTGTTTTATTGTTTGTTTGTTCGTTCTATCGTTAGCTTGTTCATTCTACTGTTTGTTCATTCTATCGTTTTTCTGTTTGTTCTATCACTTATTTTTTGTTCTATTGTTTGTAAATTCATTTTATTTTTGTCTGTTCATTCATTGTATCGTTTGTTCTATCCTTCATTCTATTGGTCGTTGTACCGTTCATTTGTTTTATCATTCTATGTATCCATAGTACTGTGCAAATGTCTTTTTGATGGTACGAAACACCGCTATAAAAAACAAAACATTTTGCTATTTTGACGTTGTTTAATGTTCTTTATGACCAAGTTTTTATTTTAAATTTGAAGAAAATGTGATTATTATTGACAAAACCATAAGCTGTAAATTTAGAGAAGCCGTGCATTTCCATCTATGCAATCTGATGTTTTTCTGAATGAAACAGGATAGAACTTGATTTTGTTAACAGGAATCATTGATTGAGACAAAGAAAAAAATTACTCAAAATAGCATGTATTGCTAAAACAAATAGATCTTGATTATTGGTCATCCCATAATCTCCACCCTTCTGATATCTTCGGGGAACTTGGATTAACACTATTTGAGAAATAGTTGATTATCCCATGATATGACTAACAAAAGACCTGACTGTGTCTCATCAGAAACTGCGGCAGGCGGGTGTTGAAGTGCCTGAAGTGGGTGGAAAGGCCAAAGGTGGCGTGGAGGAGGATAAGAAAAATCTGAAGGAAGAGGTCCGGCAGCTGAAGGACGAACTCGACGCAACCAAGAAAGGTATATTAGTCTGAATCGCTCATACAGTGCTTAAAGGGACAGTTCACACAAAAATTACATTCACTCTACTCCTCTTTCGCTTGTTCCAAACATGAGTTCCTTTGTGTTCAACAGAAGAAAGAAAGATATTTTGTAATCATTAATCAATGATTTCCATGATATTTGTTTTTCTTACTGTGGATGTCAATGGTTACAGATTTTCTGCTTTCTTCAAAATATATTACTTGGTGTTTAACAGACAAAAAAACCTCATAAAGGTTTCTAATCACCTGAGGGTAGGTAAATAGTAATTATATTCTTTTATTGTTTGAACTGTCCCTTTGAGCTCACCGCTGTTTGCATATTCAAAGAAATGAAGCTAATATGTGTATGTATAAAGTTAGGCTAATGAACAAACCTCCAGGATTTGATTTCATTATAAAAAAGTGGCCTGTGAGATTTTCCTTGCCATGTGGCATTGGAATGTACAAATTAATTATTATTTACTTACATCAGAAAATTCAATTCAAATCATCTTTATTTCTATAGCGCTTTTACAACGCAGAGTGTGTCAAAGCAGCTTAACATAGTTCTAGTAAATTGAAACAGTGTCAGTTCAGTTTTCAGAGTTGAAGTTACGTTTAGTTCAGTTCAGTGTGGTTTAAATTTCACTGCTGAAAGTCCAAACACTGAAGAGCAAATCTATTGATGAACAGCTCCACAAGTCCTTAAAAATAATTAACATGTGTTCATGTAGGTGTCATGGGTAGGTTTAAGGTTAAGGTAAGGGATGGGTTAACAGTGTCATTTTAAATATAGTTACAAAATAAATATGTAATTATAAGCAGATCTATTTTTTAATATTAGAACAATGTAAAAAAAACATTGTTCTAAGCATGTACTAGGGCTGCACGATTCTGGCTAAAATGACAATCAGGCTTTTTTTTTTGTTTGTTTTTTAATCAAGATCACAATTTTCTCACAATTCTGTAGATGTAAAATGTGTAGGTCTACTATTGGTTAAAGTGCTAAAATTTGTATAGACTTGGAATGGTGGACTTTAGATTTGTCCTGGTTGCTAATTCACAGTAAAAGCATGACATCAGAATACAACTATGCATAATGCTAAAAAGTTGAATTATTATGTTATGCTTTCCATTTGTCATTGACAACATTACTAGACAATTTTTTTCACTGAGACATTTGCCATTATCTGATTCCCTCTTGCATTATATTCAACGTTATAAAGACTAGAGTAGTTGTACTGACTTAAGTAAACACTTATTTTAATGCACAACTCTCTGTTTGCTTCAAAAAAAAAAAACAATAAATGCTTGCCGTAATCATAACTCTAAAATGCGTTATAATCGTTTAAAGGATGTGGACGCCGTTTTCACTTTTACTGCTGCTTGCATTCATGTCATGGCTGCAGTCACTGTGAGAGAAAAAAAAAAACATGCAAATCATTCTTCTCGTGCGGCTCCCAAACGATCGCTTTGTGCAACAAACTGGACCTTATTTACAACTTTATAACCTGTTATTCACAACCTATACAGGTTCTGTTCACTAAAGTAAACATGGCGGGCATGCATGCGCATCCTCTCTAAGGTTCTTTCCAAATAGTGCTATTCAATCATTTGGTGAAATTGTATAGATGCAGTGTATCACAACATATATCACGGAAAAACAATAATGCAATGTCAGATTTTTTCAATATTGTGCATCCATATTATAAAGTGTGCCTCACACCGGTGAGTGGGCTTGACAAACTTCCTGTAGAAACAATCCCCTCTTTCTCTAAATAAAAAAAGCAAAAAATCTCCCCCCTCCATACTCTGGCACTTAATTCTATGAGCACTAAGAGTTCCTTTATATAATTAGCCATTATTGTGTGTGTTTCTCTTCTTGTTGAATCACTGAGTGCCTTGTCAATTGTAAGACACTTTGGACAAAAGCATCTACTAACTGACTAAATGTAAACGTGAAATTTTGAGGGTTTAGAAAGTTGATTAGTTCCCTCTAATGACTCTACAGTGAGCAACACAAGAAAACAGAAGCAGAAGTAAACTCCTCATAGAAGAATGAGCACAGTAAGCATGATTCCCATTCCCATAGACAGTGCTGAGGGGGTCAAGGCCTGCTGATGACCCTCCATCTCCATGGGGTAAAGGGGTCATCTTGAGTGTAAGCACTTTTTAAGGGGTAGTACACAAAACTATCAGTGAGATTAAAATAAAGACATTGTTTTATCATTTTAGCAAGAGATTTCAGGATGACCTGTTCTTTTAAGGTTATATAAATAAAATGTGTTATTGATTTCTGTTTTAAGTTTGTGGTCAGTGTGAACTTTTTAAAGTCAATTAATGTCAGAAAGGAAGTATTAAATTGATCAATAGGGAGAGTGAAGTCATTCATAATGTTGCAAAAGATGTGTAATATAAATAAATGCAGTTCTTTGGTTAACATAGAAGGTATTAGTTATCCAAAAATATCAATATTTCATCATCGCGATGAATCAGAAATATACAGTGCTCAGCATATATGAGTACACCCCTCACAAATCTCTCATTTAAATTAATATTTTCTATAGGAAGCTTTACAGTATTATATTTTTGCATATACATTAACTTAGTCAGTACTGAAGCCAAATCTGGAGCTTATCTAACAAAATAACTTGTTCAAAATGTAGTAGCCCAAATTTATATGTTATAGAGAAATATTAAATAACATTTTCAAAAATAGCAAATATCAAGAGAAACAAAAAATATACACAATTTAGTTGAAATGTTGAAGTTTGTAATTTTTTTGCAATATTTTGCATGAATTTAATTGTATTATATTTCGATTTCTAAAGACGTTCTGTGACTAAAATATTATATTAGTAAATATATCTGTTTCATAAATCTGTTTTGCTTAAATGCGCCAATATATATTACCCATATTCACTGAGAAATGGATTAAAATATTCCTTTTCAAAATGGCGTGTACTCATTTATGCTGAGCACTTTATCTTGAACAGCTAATCAGCAAACTAGACTGATTTCTGAAGCATGATTTTACGTTAAAGACATGTATAATGATGCTGAAAATTCAGCTTTACATCGCAGGAATAAATTACATTTTAATATGTTTTCAAATAGAAAATGATTAGTTTAAATAACAATAATATTTTAAAATATTACTAAAGGATCACATTCACTGAAGACTGGATTAATGATGCCAAAAATGTAACTTTACATTGCAGTAAAAAATTACATTTTAATATGTTTTCAAATATAAAGGATCACATTCCCTAAAGACTGGAATAATGATGCCAGAAAATGTATTGAAACTGCATAAGAAACTCCTTTTTTATTAGTATTGTCTAGTATTAGTGTTGGTACATTTTGCTACATGTTTGTGAGCATAGGAAACTGCTTTCAAAGACTTTCAAATAGTGTTGTCTGAACAGAATAAGGTGAAAAGTGGACCACACCTTCCAATGAAAGTCATTTGATGCTACAGTGAATTAAAATCGTACAGAAAATCTAACGCACATCTTAAACTGGTGTTATTTCTGCTGATTTTGTCCACTGTTTGCTGGTGTGTGCAGCTCTTCAGAAGTCAGACAGTGATGTGAAGGCCATGAAGAAGCAGGCTGAGAATCTGACCACAGAGTATGACCGTCTGCTGGAGGAACACGCCAGACTGCAGGTCAGAGATCACACTTTATTAGTCCCCTCCCGGGAAATTCCATCCATCCATCCATCCATCCATCCATCCATCCATCCATCCATCCATCCATCCATCCATCCATCCATCCATCCATCCATCCATCCATCCATCCATCCATCCATCCATCCATCCATCCATCCATCCATCCATCCATCCATCCATCCATCCATCCATCCATCCATCCATCCATCCATCCAAATTATTTGTTATATATACTCAATATAACAAAATATCTTTAACTCATTTCTAAACACTAATTTCTATTGTCTTTGCAATGATGACAGTACGTAATTAGGTAAGTATGGTTAATCGGGCAGGTCGTTGGACAACAGTGGTTTTTGGAAACAAAACATAATAATTCACCTTAGCATTTAAAAGAAATAAGCACCTCAGCATTTTTTCAGCCACACTAAAAGAAACAAGACTTTCTCCTGAAGGGAAATATTATTGGAAACACTATGGTGGATTTGCTTGCTCTGTTAAACTTTACAAGCAAATATTTAAAAAAAAATAAACATTTCTAGTAATTTTGCTAATAGTTTTGTCTCCAACTGTGTGTTTGTGTGCGTGCGTGCGTGCGTGCGTGCGTGCGTGCGTGCGTGCGTGCGTGCGTGCGTGTGTGTGTGTGTGTGTGTGTTCGTTGCTTTCTCTGTCTACAAATACTGCTGCCTTCTAAGGCCACTGAATTGGAACCTGACCTGACCTGAAAAGAGAATAATGAATCCAGTAGCATCTCAAGTATGCAAGCTTATACGTGGCGAGTCTCTGCTTAAACATTTAACTCTCTGAAACTCATTTCCACAAATTCCTCTTGAGTTTGACTGATTGCCGTGAAGGTGTTTTTTTTTTCAGTGGTTTACATAAATCATCATCACTCGGAAGTGCAGCTTGCAAAAGTCCCAGCATGATTTGCAATGTTCAGTTTAGTTGTTTTATTAATATGTTGGGATATTAATGTGATAATATTATTCTTCTTCCAATTTCTCCTCTACTAAAAATCTGATATTTAAAACATTGTATTATTTTCTTGCAGCAATTATTGCAATTTAGCATTTAAATATTTCAAGCATTTTTATTTAAGCTATTTTGCAGCAGCTGTTTTAACCAGAAAATCATTTAACCAGTTGATTTTTTTTTTTTTTTTTTTTACATTATGTATTTTGACCTGTAAAATATAGGCATATTTTAAATAAATGCAAAAATTCTAAAAATATGGCTACTTAGTTGCGAAATCTTAACTTTTAAAAAAAGTAAAAAAGGTAATTCAAACAATTTATTAAACCTACAGTAGTTACTCAGTGAGAATAAAATATCATATCTTATTTGTTTTATTTCAGCTTGAATAATAACAGTTTAAGAAAAAAACAAAACCATTTTTAAGGTCAATATTATCAGCCCCTTAAGCAATATATATTTTTAGATTGTCTACATAAGACACCACTGTTATACAAAGTTAAAGTTCACCTAAGTAGCCTATAGTCAAGCCATTAAATGTCACTTTAAGCTGAATACTAGCGTCTTAAAAAATATCCAGTAAAATATTATGGCTAACGCTTTATTTTAATGCTCCGTTTGTTGAATTGAAGTTACTTTGCATTTACATGCCAACTAATTCTCTTTGGATTATAAGTAGACTGTTGGGGTTAGGGTTAGTGTAAGTTGACTTGTACTTGCAAAGTTTCTTTAGTCAGTTAAAGATCTGTTGAAGGAGCAGTATCAACAGATATTAAGCAGACAGTCTACTAATACTCAAATGGACCATCAAAATAAAGTGTTACCATATTATGTACTGTCATCATGGGAAAGATGAAAGAAATCACTTATTAGAAATGAGTTATTAAAATTGTTATGCTTAGAAATGTTTTTTAAAAATCTCTCCGTTAAACAGAAATTAAGGGGAAAAAATATAAAAGAATTAAAATTTTAGAGGAAGGCGAATTATTCTGATTTCAATTGTATATTAAACATTCTTTAAATATTCATTGCCTACAGGCCCTTAAAAGGAGGCACAGGTATAGTTTCATCATGCTTTGATACTGATGTAACTTTCTCATCTTCTAAAACGTCAGATACAGTGAATAACTGCTCATGTATTTATTATTGTTCAATTCCCATTACATGCTTGTCTTGAATGCTTCGTAAGTGAATAAAAGCATCTGAACTCATTTTTAAATGTAAACGTCTCAAACCACATTTAAGCGTTCTGCATTTCCAATCTGCCCGGATGGCAGCTGTTCAGCTTGGAGCAATGTCAATCGGCAGGTTTTTTTTTTGTGCTGATCAAATATTACAGTGCAGCTAGTGAACATTAAGGCCAATGTGGCATCTGTTTTAAATGACTTCTTGCAGTGTTTTATTACAGTACAGATATATCACAGCACTGGTTTTGCTATATATTTTTCAAGATGCTTCTAAAATTGAGATGAAAAGAGTCGAAGGGTTCATGTATTGCATACCATTCTGAAGTATGCATTAATGCATGATTTAACCTGATCTTGCACTGTAAAAAACACATTTGTAATGCGTGTTATCTGAAACAGTATAAAGAAAGCTATGCTTGGACATTTTAATGCCTCAGTGGTATGAGTTATTTTTTTACATGATCATTTCACAAGTATAACCTGCAGAAATTTGGCATTAGTGATATATTTTTTGAAAGTCTTCTTAAGATTGAATGTATTTGATAGAAATATTACAATTGAAAGTAACAATTTCTGTTTAAATATTAAAGTTTTTTGATAGCAAAGTTAAAAATAAAATTTGATGGACTCATCCTGAAAAGTATTTTTATTTGAAATTTATAAAGTGTATGTTTTGGGTCAATGGTGTTGCATTTCTTTTTAATTCTTTTATTAAAATATTTTTTGTTTTATTTCATCACTGCAAAAAATGTTTTTCTTACTTATACAGTAGTTTTGTCTTGTTTTTTGTCCAAATATACTGTATGATGGCCGAGAGAGCTTAAAGTGCTGCAATTTAAGAAAACACATGCAATTACAAAAAACACCAGCAAATTAAGAAAATATCTTCATCGGTTTGACAGCACATATGCTCCAAATCCTCACAACGCATACACATTAAAAAATGCACTGCATTTTCTCACAACGCAAACAAATGAATAAAACGTGCTGCATTTTCACACAACGCAAACAAATGAATAAAACACGCTGCATTTTCACACAACGCAAACAAATGAATAAAACACGCTGCATTTTCACACAACACAAACAAATGAATAAAACACGCTGCATTTTCTCACAACGCAAACAAATGAATAAAACATGCTGCATTTTCTCACAACGCAAACAAATGAATAAAACACGCTGCATTTTCTCACAACGCAAACAAATGAATAAAACACGCTGCATTTTCTCACAACGCAAACAAATGAATAAAACGTGCTGCATTTTCTCACAACGCAAACAAATGAATAAAACACGCTGCATTTTCTCACAACGCAAACAAATGAATAAAACGTGCTGCATTTTCTCATAACACAAACAAATGAATAAAACGTGCTGCATTTTCTCACAACGCAAACAAATGAATAAAACACGCTGCATTTTCTCACAACGCAAACAAATGAATAAAACACGCTGCATTTTCTCACAACGCAAACAAATGAATAAAACGTGCTGCATTTTCACACAACGCAAACAAATGAATAAAACACGCTGCATTTTCTCACAACGCAAACAAATGAATAAAACGTGCTGCATTTTCTCACAACGCAAACAAATGAATAAAACACGCTGCATTTTCTCACAACGCAAACAAATGAATAAAACACGCTGCATTTTCTCACAACGCAAACAAATGAATAAAACGTGCTGCATTTTCACACAACGCAAACAAATGAATAAAACGTGCTGCATTTTCTCACAACGCAAACAAATGAATAAAACGTGCTGCATTTTCTCACAACGCAAACAAATGAATAAAACGTGCTGCATTTTCTCACAACGCAAACAAATGAATAAAACACGCTGCATTTTCTCACAACGCAAACAAATGAATAAAACACGCTGCATTTTCTCACAACGCAAACAAATGAATAAAACACGCTGCATTTTCTCACAACGCAAACAAATGAATAAAACACGCTGCATTTTCTCACAACGCAAACAAATGAATAAAACGTGCTGCATTTTCACACAACGCAAACAAATGAATAAAACACGCTGCATTTTCACACAACGCAAACAAATGAATAAAACACGCTGCATTTTCTCACAACGCAAACAAATGAATAAAACACGCTGCATTTTCTCACAACGCAAACAAATGAATAAAACACACTGCATTTTCACACAACGCAAACAAATGAATAAAACGTGCTGCATTTTCTCACAACGCAAACAAATGAATAAAACACGCTGCATTTTCTCACAACGCAAACAAATGAATAAAACGTGCTGCATTTTCACACAACGCAAACAAATGAATAAAACACGCTGCATTTTCTCACAACGCAAACAAATGAATAAAACACACTGCATTTTCACACAACGCAAACAAATGAATAAAACGTGCTGCATTTTCTCACAACGCAAACAAATGAATAAAACACGCTGCATTTTCACACAACGCAAACAAATGAATAAAACACGCTGCATTTTCTCACAACGCAAACAAATGAATAAAACGTGCTGCATTTTCTCACAACGCAAACAAATGAATAAAACACGCTGCATTTTCTCACAACGCAAACAAATGAATAAAACACGCTGCATTTTCTCACAACTCAAACAAATGAATAAAACACGCTGCATTTTCTCACAACGCAAACAAATGAATAAAACACGCTGCATTTTCTCACAACGCAAACAAATGAATAAAACACACTGCATTTTCACACAACGCAAACAAATGAATAAAACGTGCTGCATTTTCTCACAACGCAAACAAATGAATAAAACACGCTGCATTTTCTCACAACGCAAACAAATGAATAAAACGTGCTGCATTTTCTCACAACGCAAACAAATGAATAAAACACGCTGCATTTTCTCACAACGCAAACAAATGAATAAAACACGCTGCATTTTCTCACAACGCAAACAAATGAATAAAACACACTGCATTTTCACACAACGCAAACAAATGAATAAAACGTGCTGCATTTTCTCACAACGCAAACAAATGAATAAAACACGCTGCATTTTCTCACAACGCAAACAAATGAATAAAACGTGCTGCATTTTCACACAACGCAAACAAATGAATAAAACACGCTGCATTTTCACACAACGCAAACAAATGAATAAAACGTGCTGCATTTTCTCACAACGCAAACAAATGAATAAAACGTGCTGCATTTTCTCACAACGCAAACAAATGAATAAAACACGCTGCATTTTCTCACAACGCAAACAAATGAATAAAACACGCTGCATTTTCTCACAACGCAAACAAATGAATAAAACACGCTGCATTTTCTCACAACGCAAACAAATGAATAAAACGTGCTGCATTTTCTCACAACACGAAAACATCGGACACAAGGGCAATGTTTCAAGGAGACCCTAATATGTGACAGACGCTGCTGTGCCATGATTATTGCTCACTGAAGTTGTAGGTGATCTTTGACTGAGTTGTTTTGTTTATTTTAATATCCCGATTCTCCTGTCTTTAGTATTTATTAGCCTAATAACCATAACCTAAATAGCTGGGTCCGTCACGTTTTGGAGTCTCCTTGAAACATTTTCATTGTGTTGAGAGATATCTAAAAGTGTTGTGAGAAAATACAGCACATTTTTGTAAAATGTTTGCATTGTGAGAAAATGCAGGGTGTTTTATTTATTTGTTTACATTGTGTGAAAATGCAGCGTGTTTTTTAAACAGGTGTTTGTGTTGTGAGGATTTGCAGCATGTGTGCTGTTAAACAGATGAAGATCTTTTCTCAATTTGCTGGTGTTTTTTGTCATTGCATGTTTTTGATGAATTGCAGCACGTTAAGCTCCCTTGGCCACTGTACAAATATCTAACAATTCATAAGTCAAGAAGCATTTTCTACACCAGGGTTTCTCAACCGTTTGCAAGCTGGGCCCACCCAAAGCTGGTTCATTGCAGTTGGGGCCCTAGAAATCCAACCCGCCCTGTCCCGCCCTTACGTTTCATGTAAAACTAGACAAGGTCGACTGTGATTGGTCACTTCATGTCAGTCAAATCACAGCTTTGGAATTTCGGTATAGTTTATATATTATATAAAAATATATTATATATTTTTGATGAAATTATGTCTGTTTTGGTCTATTTTAGCAGCAAAAATAGATCCGATGAATCCAAACAAAGATTTGGATCGTCCTGTAGCCTACTCGCGCTCCCCACCGGTTGAGAACCACTAAGCAAAAATGTTATGTTTTCAAAAATAATATGTAAAAATAAAGTAAATAAAATAATATGGGTAAATAAAATAATCTTGTCTTCAATTTAAAATAATGCCTCTGCTAAAATGCTTGCACTAGAAACAAGACAAAAAGATTCAATGTAATGCATTCTTGTTGAATAAAAGTTCTGTGGGGTCTTAAAGTTTTTAAAATTTCTTACATTTCAAAAACAA